>NC_142928.1:59501415-59511415 GCF_046866305.1 Octopus bimaculoides
GGCGTTCATATGATCGACTAAACTCTTCTAGGTAGCGCCCGAGCTTGGCCACAGTGAAATGACTGGGACATGTAAAGGAATTATGTATGTATGTATGTATGTATGTATGTATGTATGTATGTATGTATGTATGTCACCAGCGGTGCCACAAGTATAAAGTGCAATTTTGTGTACGTTTGAGTACGAGTGTGCAAAAATATCTCAATGTCTGACAAAGTTGATGTTTTACGTTGGATCCTTTGAGGTTAAGTAGAAGAGAAATGAGTACTTTCCTGATTCAGAAACCGATATCTCGTAGGCAATATTTCTATAATATACGGTACCTTTTCCAGCCACTATGTAGTAGTGAATGTAGGTGGATACGGTTAAAAGTCGCATTGAAAAGACTAATAGGAAATATGACCCTGCCTCATGAGCTGACTGGCCAATATCTGAAAACTACATCATGTAAACACGAAAAAAAAAAGCAACAACATAGAAATCAACTGTAGAACTAAATTGTTGAATAATTCACATACTGTGATATATAAAGTTAGAACGTGGAGGCATGAAAAAATCAAGCAATGCATTTAATCCTGTACTTTTAGAAGAGGAATTTTTTTTATTTTGACAAGACATTTTGCGTTATTCATTTGTTTATATTACCGGTATTTGTTGTTTTTTGACAGTTTGAATTTGAACTCATGCAATGCTCATAGTATGGGTCCCTATATTTTAACGCCACCAACGCATTTTCAAATAGAAAATGGCTAAAATAATGCATACAAAATTAAATTGCTAATAATTCAAGATAGAGCTCAAATGTGTTAGATATTATTAGACATTCAGAATAGGACTATTAATGGAATAAGGCAGGAATGCATAGGAAGTGATTGTGCAAAATGATAAAATAAAATAAATATAATCAGTAGAAATAGCTTTATTCATATAACAATTCACGTAATATAGGACGAATCCGGCTTTGAAATCAATTAATGAAAACAGGAAAACACATAATATAGCCAGACTGAGAAAGCAGTAACAAAAATAAAAACAAAAAAACCGGATTGGAAGTGATTTAGCGTTATTACTAAATCATTTCCCATGCGAATAATTTGTATAAAGTCAATAATGGTGAACACCTCAGAGAAAAATACCTTGATACAGTTTAGATTCTCAGTTTGACTTCACTAAACATTGCTCACGTTCCCGGAGAAGGTAGCTTCATATTCCCACTTCTCTAAAATATACTGGCTTCACAGTTTTGCCCGCAGATATCTAATACATAATTCCATAAATATAAGACACAGATATCAAACAAATAGTAACAGAGCAAATAGCTCGCTGGCTAACTGGATGCAGAATCAATGGTACGTACCAAGTGGCTGTTGATGAATTTATGCCTGGCCAGTAGAGTCATAAAAAGTATTACCGAAGACGTTATATCAAAGGAATGTCAAACTGGTAGATATCTAGAATCCGAAGAAAGTGGTGATATTCTATGTCAGAAATCAGAGAGAAAGAGAGAGAGAGAGAGAGAGAGAGAGAGAGAGAGAGAGAGAGAGAGAGAGAGAGAGAGAGAGAGAGAGAGAATTGTCGTTTTGTTATATAAGCTACAAATTATCCTATCTAATCCGCTTCATGATAGAATTAAACTCAGCATTCTTAATGTTGTCAGTTAGAAAGCCTGTGTGTAAATAACGGAACACTGCATAATTGATTTTGTTTTTGTTCGTCAAGTAGGGTTGAAACTTCCTAATCAGACTAAATTACTCAAAGGAAAAAAACAACCCATATTATCATTCGCAAGAAATCTTGGAAAATGTAAGATCAAAGAAATGTTAATGTAGTGACACGTTGAATGATATAACACGGTAGTAAAAAAGAGTATTCAAGTAAAGAACAGTGTAACAACTTCACTGAAATTAAAACCTTGTGAACGTAATAAAATTAAAGCAATTAGTGTTTGCGGCATTATTAAAAATAAACTTTAAAAATATGCTTCTCGAACAACTTCGAACTCCAAGGAATAATAAATAAATAAGCTGTTCTGATCATATCTAAACATAGTTTAAACCAAGTTTCCTGTAAATAATAAATATACAAGATTAAAGCAAGAAATTGAAATAGATAAAAATAGAGATGTATTAGCTCTCTCCACTCGTAGGTATTCGAGGATTGATGTAGATGTATAAATTGTTGATAATTAGGTAAAGAACAAAAAATATATATCTGCTGATAGAGGACAAAGTGCATGGTATATTTCTAGTTTAGGTAGACGGCCACAATTTTTCGAATGGAAGCTGTAGATTAAATCTACTCCAGAAAATACGATCTCAGCAGAATTTGAACTGAGAATATAAAAGAACCCAAGGTATTGCAATACGTGTTAGTTCACCTCTAAAACGAAATTTTTCATGCATATTAAATTTCCTGTTTCTTTAACCTCTCAGCAAAATAATAGGTAAAAGATCGATAATATGACAATAGTTCAACTTCTATATAAGGTATCCAGCTATATTGTAAATTAGACACACAGTTAAATGATCTTTTCTAATCACTAAAGTTTCATGACCCAGATGTTAATTTTCTGATTTACAATGTGAATAAAAGTTCATAGAAGCATTATGGAACCGAAGACAATATATAATTGATAAATATTAATAACAATCCGAGATAGACGAACAGCAAAATCAACTCCAGCAGTATTAGAAATCATAATATAAAAGAACAAGTCTAAAATCAGGAAGTGGATACTCTTTCATTCACATCTTATATATTTTACTGTTAGGCAGAATCTTAGGTGGTGAGCTGGTAGAATAGTTTACAAGGAAAAATGTTCAACGATGTTTTTTTCCGTCTATTTAAGTTCTGAGTTTCAATTCCACCGAGGTCAACTTAGCCTTTCATCCTTCCGGAGTCGTTAAATGCTTATCATCCAACTAATAAGATCAATACAATGGACTTCCCCTAAAATTGCTAACTTTGTGCCATCATTAGAAAGAATATTACACAGAATCTGGTATCGGCAAAAATCATAGTTTGTTGAACTGATAAAGTTCATCACGATGAACACAATTAATACTCAACTTTGTCAATTTACATAGTTATAAATGTTGTTGTTGTTTAACGCAATAAAATCCAATCGAACATACTTTGGATAAAATTCGTTGCATTCACATCTGCTCCACTTGAATGTATCTCGGATGATTTTATTCAATACTTCTTTACATTTCTGAGATGACAGTGTTTTATTTGAGAGTGATTTTTGTATAATACATATAGACCACAAAAATATAATACATGCAGTTGAAATTATCTCGGGATGCCTTGTAAACAGTTGGTGTCTATTAATGTACCTGCAAGAAATTCGCGTCGAAACATATTGGAGATGAAATCTACAAGAGTCTATAAAAACTAGATGTATCTAAAATATTGGAGAAACCCCCAAATTTTGAGAATTATTTGACCGAGCGGAACTACCGTCAAAGACATTCAGTAATTACTTTGCATTTTTTAGACACATAGTTTCGAGAATTACATTATACAATTTGACTATTTTTTTAAAAAGGAAATAAGGGTGTATTTAGGAGAAATTTGACTACTATTTCTATCTGACCGTGGGACCATATAAATGTTCATTTGTTACCTTTTAGTGACTTTTCTTCTGTTCGTTCCTTATACTTTTATGTATTTTCGAATATTTTTGATTATTAGTTTAAAAACTTAACTAAACAGCCATTAGAAATGAAAACCAAACACAACAATAAAACAGAAGTAAACATACACTATAAAATACTATCCGATAAATTTAATCTGAAATCGATTTTAAATGTTTTATTGCTCACTAAGTAACTTAGAAGTTCCTGTAAGCTTATTCTCATCTATCTAATTTCCTATAATTACGAAAAAACGGTGAACTGGTAGAACTTGTAGATTACTGGAATAGATAACATATCCTTACCAGGATTAAATGTTCCTTTCAATTCTTCAGTATCGGTAAAATAGATATCACGATTTTATACTGAGATCGAGTCAATCAAATATACCACTCGTTAAAAATTTTATAGGACCGTTATATTATCTTGTCGGTTCTGATCAAGCTGACCTATGATCAAAAGCATTCAAGCTGTGACCAGACACAGCTTTTCAGACATAGTATGATTTGCACTATTTTACCAAATGTGTCAGAGGATGTGATTTGAGAGACAATTGGCTCATACTTCTTGTAGGTCAGGTGACCGCCTTAAAAAAACCTCCCTCTCTTTGGCTCCTGAAAATAATACTTAGAATTTACATTGTGAAGCTAATCAAAGATATAATTTCATCCTGAAATGTGTCTATGGTCCAAATACCTCTTAAATAGTTCAGTTCACATTGTTGAAAACAAATGATGCAGAGTAGAAACAAACAATCAGCTGTGTAAGCAGCGATACTGCTGTAAAACTTTTGAGGTGTAATAATGTTGTAGTCTTGAAATCATTTCTTCTTATAAGTATTGATTTAAGGGGAAGAGACTTTACTATATTCGTTGTTGATACACTACGTGAATAGAAAGAAGTCGCTGTTGCTCTTGTGATACGAAGTATTTATGAGAGACATCAACATAATCACAACACAGTAGGTTAGGTCTAACGATTAGCCTTATATTTATTATAGTTACCAGATGGTGTATCTATTTTGAGTTTATCTCATTTACAAGGTGTCAGTCAGTTAAGATTTTTCATTCTTTGTCGCTCTTTCATTGTCTTTCTCTCTCTCTCTCTCTCTCTTTTTTTTCTAACTATCGGTGTTAATGAGAGAATTTGCCAATGGAAAAACCTATCTCGTACGGCGAGATAATGTAAAGTTCGTTAGTTATCCACTTTGCTGACAACAGGGAAGAATGTACAACGCCTTCATCAATTCTATTTATTCACAGCTGGATAGACAAGTCTTTGCAGCACCGTTATCAGAATACCGAGCATCTTATACATTCCACTACAAGGATAATATATTCTCGACTCGGTTAGCTACGAACATGGAGTTGCAAAATATTGTTTTTATTACAAAATACGAACAGCATAATTCATATACTAAAATATTGATTTCTTTGAGTAATATAAATATCTCACACGCTCCAAGTGATTTTTGAGAGCCAATGCTTAGTTTTAGTTTTTATAATGTTCAGCCGATGAAAGATAAAATCCTCCCTGGAAAAGACGGCAGGCTGTAGCAGGTAACGTTCCCAGCTGATCTTGTATGAATTGTTGTAAAGCGGTGAACACTTTATAACTTATCGATTTATATTTAACTAGGTGTTAAATATCTGAAGTTTGCGAAACAGTGTTCAGATTAATAAATCTGGGAAAAAAAATAAAGGATAAGATATGACTGTAAAAGAGATGGTGAGCTAAATCGTTATCTATGCAATAAATACGCAACTCAAATGATGTTTTAGAGTTCAGTTATCGTTGGTCGAGTCCTTAAAGTATCGACCAAATAATGGTTCGTATTTTGTTACCGACACTGTGCTATGACTTTGGCAAAGACAATTAACTCTCAACAACTCAGTTTACCACGTTATAACTACAGTCAACAAGCAAGCCTGTATGTGATCGCTCGATCTACTAGAAATAGCAGCCAAATCATCCTAAATTAAGCACTTTACCGTCTTAAATACTTGGAACGCGTTGAACAATGTAGTGCTAGACATGCTATATTTGAAAGAAAAACGAGATGTTCACAGTAGAAATGCATTTTGCTCAATGATTTTCTCTGCTAGGGACAATCTGGGACTGAGCAATAATACATAAAAACATAACTTCCTTCTTTAATCAAAAGAATTTGCATGCTTTTATTTGATTCTGTGATCATGTTAAAGTCGTTTCGACCCATTGGTATTGCCATGCCTGGCAAGATATGTTGGACGAGATAGACGTAGTATAAATTAACTCTCTCTCTCTCTCTCACACACACACACACACACACACACACACACACACACACACACACACACACACACACACACACACACACACACACATACACACACACACACGCACACACACCAGTAAACATACAAGTATATGTGCACCGGGATTTCGAAGTTTCTTCTTAGTCGCCTTTGTCAAACAACCTAACGGAAGCAAAGAAGTCGAAACTTCGACCTCACTATCAACCTATTCCTGGTAAAATTTCGAAAATATACCCACATATTTACCTATCTATCTATCTATCTATCTATCTATCTATCTATCTATCTATCTATCTATCTGTCTGTCTGTCTGTCTGCCTGTCTGTCTGTCTGCCTGCCTGTCTGTCTATCTATCTATCTATCTATCTATCTATCTATCTATCTATCTATCTATCTATCTATCTATCTATCTATCTATCCACACTCTAAATTAATAATTCCTACGAATGTTTCCCCACTGCACTTATTCGGAACTCAGCACTAGATGTAATAAATGAATTTGGATGCCTAATCTCAAAGGTTCATCAGGAGAATACTTTATTGCATTCTGTTACAAAGATCTAATTTATACTTGTGTTTATTTTCCTTTTTCAAATACATATTTTCTGTATATGATAACTAGTAACAATGCTAAGTACAGTGGTAGACTACCCGCTATACTGGAAGCTGACTAGCTAATGTTAATCTACTTGGAGCTACAACTCATACAAAAGAAATCGTACATCAATCATCACACACGCACAAACATATAGAAAAATCTGAAGTTGAAATTTTAAAAATTATATTTAAAGATTTAAGCAGTTTCACAGTTTACACTGATTTTCCAAAGTTGAGATAAAGACATGGGTTATGCCGAAATTGTCTTGCTTCTGACTAGTGTTTGAAGCTTGTCCTATTTTTATCGGGAGTGCATGGCTCAAATTAGTATATGTCTTGGATAGGACTTGATTGGTTGAGGATAGTCACGTGACTGCTCTTAGAAATTTTTGAATGTTGCCCGCTACGTCCATGTGTTTAATGACCAGTGACAATGTTTGGCGTCGTAAGTTAAGGCTGACACGGTTGAGTGATCATGTCTAGTGACAATACCAAACAATAATTGATTGTGAAACCGGTTAAATCTTTAAATAAAAAATTTTTCTCAGTGCATTTTCAACCAAGCACCTTCATGTATGTGTGTGTGTAAGTGTGTGTGCGTATTTCAACGTCCCATTGTTTAATCAACTAAAATACACTTGTATCTTTAACGTAATTTTCAAGCAGAATCAGTTTGTTGCAGTGAAATAAAACTGGTTCTTTTAATTACAGGTAGAATCCGCCGGACGGCTTTCTGAAAGGTTTCTCGCCACCTAGTTTTACTCCCAATGTTTGGTTGAGTCGAACCTATGATAACTATACACACAAACGCATACGCACACAATCCCACACAAAGACATGCTCATACGCACACATACACATATAAACATACAAACACACCACATATATGTGTATAAACACACACACACACACACACAAACACACACACACACACACACACACACACATATATATGTATATGCAATGTACGTATGTGTGTGTGTATATATATATATATATGCATTACTTTATTGATTACTTGAGTGAGTATGTATTTGTCGTTACACAGTGTACGTGCTATCATCGACTCTACCTCGTTGCTTACACTATTTATGTACCTGATTTTCTCAAATCCTTGACATATTTTACACTTACACATATATAGATATACACGTATACATGCACACACGTATATATACATATATATATATATATATATATATATATATATATATATATATATATATATATATATATATATATATATATATACATACAGTTATATATATATATATATATATATATATATATATATATATATATATATATATATATATATATATATATACATACAGTTATATATATATATATATATATACACACGTATATATGTGTGTGTGTGTTTGTATCGTTTTACACAAAGGTGAATGAATACATATTGCTATTTGCGGGCTACAGTTTTACCTAAGGGTACATCCTGACAGAAACGTACATTTTGCGGCACTTGGCAGAAAATTTCAGAATATTGTGCCCACAAGCACTGTAACAGACAAGAAAAATTTACTGATTAGAAAAATATGGTAATTCATTAAGTGTAATTATATAAATTAGAATATTTTGGCAAAAATAAAATATTCCTGGAAATACCCGAAAAAAAATTAGAATAAAATGCAGGAGTAAAATATTCGCGACTGTGTATTTGTTTAACTTTTGTACATTTTTCTACAACTCATTTCCTTTGCACTTTTATAACGTTCAGCTATATTCTGAATAACTTGGATGCAATACTTCTGAACCAATCAGCGTATTTACATGAAATAAAAGTAAACAGCCACTTTGAACACTGAGAATACATACATAGATGCAGGCATACGTAAATGTACACATATATACACGCATAAATGCATGTATAAATACACACATACATACATACATAAATACATACATACATACATACATACACACACACATATATGTATGTATATATATATGTATGATTATCATTATTTTCTTGTCTACGTTTTGTTTGCAATGTCCTGTACCCAGATATGGACCTATACATACAGGTGGATGTCGGTATGCACATACCTGTACGTATATATGCATATACTCATTTATTATTTGTTTTTACATGACCGAACGCCAGCGTCACCAATTTTGTAAGTAGTTATCTCAAATTTATATTTTCTGACGCTACTCTATCTCTTTCTCTATCAGTTTCCCCACTCTCGTTCTTCCTCTGTTACTACTACGTATCTCTCTTTACCCCTCTCGTTCTTCCTCTGTTACTACTACGTATCTCTCCCCCCCCCCCTCGTACTTCCTCTCTTCCTCTTTTCCTCTCGTTGCTCACCTATTCTTCTACTTCCTCCCTTTATTTCTCCCTCTACCACTCTCTCTCTCTTCCTTACACCGGCATGGTCACATGCTTCCGGTCACTAATCCTTTTCTTTCTTGGCTATCGCCGAGCAAACACGCGAACTTACTTCGTCCCCACTTTCAAGTTCGTGCCTCACAGCGTTCATACACACATAATTTTTCCCGTCTGGTCGTATAGCCTTTTCCGTTTGTTTTCCTGTCTTGTTTTTTGTCCGCCACTACATTCCTCCATGGCACAGGTTTAATTTGTGTATACAAATTTAATTTGCGGTCCATGGGAAGAGCCGTTTTAACGATGCGTCCTACCCAGCTCTTCGAAACGCCGGTGTTAAAACGGGGGTAGCTGATGAAGGAAAATGTTCTCTATGTGGCTTGTGTGTTTTCTGTACTCTGATTATCATTATTTTCTTGTCTACGTTTTGTTTGCAATGTCCTGTACCCAGATATGGACCTATACATACAGGTGGATGTCGGTATGCACATACCTGTACGTATATATGCATACACTCATTTATTATTTGTTTATATATATATATATATATATATATATATATATATATATATATATATATATATATATATATATATATATATATTAAAACTGCAAAGACACCACAAAAATGCATATTACTCTACCTACTGTGTTCGATTACTATTTTTTCCATCTTTTGCATTTACGTGCTCATTCGTGTGCATATATACATATATATATATATATATATATATATATATATATATATATATATACATAATACAAATAATAAATGAGTATATGCATATATACGTACATGTATGTACATACTTAAATCTACCTGTATATATAGATGCATATCTGGGTACAGGACATTGCAAACAACACGTAGACAAAATGATAAACAAAGTACAGACAACACACAGGCCACATAGAGAACATTTCCTTCATCAGCTGCCACCATTCTAACACTGGCGTTTCGTGTGTGTGTATGCGTGTGTGTGTGTGTGTGTGTGTGTGTGTGTGTGTGTGTATGTGTGTGTGTGTGTATGTATTTGATCACTTCGATAGCTGACGCGTGGCACACCGTCCACCTGTTCAAATAACGTCGATTAAATGGAAAAGAGTGAACTAATGAG
>NC_142928.1:59516415-59526415 GCF_046866305.1 Octopus bimaculoides
GGTAGTGCATTTCTTTGTTCTATTTCATTTAAGACGTGACTCTCCTCAATAAATTCTGAACCCAACAGGTGGTCAGTTGCTATTCAGTTGGGTTTGTTGGCCAAATTAATTAATACTACCCTCTTATGGTGACTTTTTCACTGTTTCTGTTGTTACATTGTGTATCATCTTAAACATTGGTATATTCATGTATTTGTTTAGGATCCTTCACTGTTCTATAATCAATTACTTCGCTTCAAAATATTTTTTTCAAATTCCATTAATGATATTTTGTCCCTATACTTACATAATATGGCGAGCTACGTTTTCTCTGGATGTGATTATTTCCATAGTTTCTTCAAGCCATATGTTGCATACTCTTGAAGTTCCGTTATATGGTGCGTATATATAAATATGTATGTATGTATGTATGTATGTATGTATGTATGTATGTATGTA
This sequence comes from Octopus bimaculoides, assembly GCF_046866305.1. Taxonomy (NCBI): domain Eukaryota; kingdom Metazoa; phylum Mollusca; class Cephalopoda; order Octopoda; family Octopodidae; genus Octopus; species Octopus bimaculoides. The sequence continues at coordinate 59,516,854 of NC_142928.1, forward strand.
TGTATGTATGTATGTATATATATGCGCGCGCACACACGCACACAAATATATATATATGTACACATATACGTCTATCTATCTATATATCTATGTGGATATACACATAGATATATAGATAGATGAATAAATAGATAGACGTATATGCATGTATATATATATATATATATATATATATATATATATATATATATATACATGTGTGTCTAGAAGAATAGAATTCCTAATACTCTCCATGTTTGAATAAATTTACACATTAGTATATCATTAAGTGTGCATACCTATGCATCTCATAACATACATTTAAATCAACTATCCGAAATTGGATCGTGGCATTAATGGGTCACGAGTGCAAAGTATTTTACTTTCGAGTTATTTATAAACTGGAATATTTCCATAAAAAATGTTATTCAACATGCAAATGGCAAAAGATTTGCAAACACAATATAGAGTGTAAAAAGTAAATAAACAAATACACAAAGTCGTTACAAAAAAATAAATGAAAGGAACTGGGGAGCTTTTACTTAAGAAATGTGTCAGATATAATGTATTCAAAGTTTCGAAAACTGATTTTGATTTAAGTATTTCACTGAGCATTCATGATAAATGTGTCACGATGTTCTCTCTCTCTCTTCCTAACTTTATATATATACCAATAAACGTATGTGTGTGTGTGTGTCTATGTATATACGTATGTGAGTATGTCTGTCTATATATATATATATATATATATATATATATATATATATATATATATATATATATATATATATATATATATATATATATATATATATATATATATATATATATATATATATATATATATATATTTATATATATGTTTATGAACTTGTGTTGCAAGGTTCCTGATGTGAAACTTTGTGTTGGAACAGATATTGTTGTATTTCAGGATGATCTTTTTTTTTTTTGACAAATAAACAAACGCACTATATATTACTTTTCTTATTCTAATTCATGTTCATTGTTCAGAAATCTTTCATCACACATCTGCGTTCTTTTCCGAGACATAGAAGAACAGAATGGAATAAGCGGTACTAGAGCACATACGAAGACGGAAAATGTCGCTGAAGAGGTCACAGATGTGTGACGAAAGATTTCCGAATAATGGACATGAGTCAGAATAAAAACAGTAATAAACGAGGGAAGAACGAATATGTAGTATAACACTACATATTCGTTCTTCCCTCGTTTATTACTGTTTTTATTCTGACTCATGTCCATTTGGGGGAAAAAATGACCGTCTCGAAATATAACATATATATATATACATACACATACAGGGTGTCCCAAAAAGATGTACTGAGTCTTTGATTTTCCAGTACTCATGCATTTTCTGTTCAAACATATGTTTATTGATATACATACAATCCTGAAAAGTTAAATTAAATTCAGGAAAATAAATTATTGTAGAAACGATTATTTATTGTCCTTTAGAATTATTTAATGTTCTTTGTCATTCCTGCGTGTTCGCAAATGCTTAAACTGCCTTCCTTCATTTTCCAAACAAAGCTGACAACGTCCAACAATAGATTCGACAGCATTGCCAAACATTTCATTTGGAATTGCAAGACATTGTATTCGAATTTCATTCTTCAAATTATCAATTGTCACTGGTTTTGCAGCGTAAACCTTATGTTTGAGATGTCCCCGTAAAAAAAGTCTATTGGCGTGAGGTCTGGGGAACGTGCAGGAAATACGACGCTACTTCTCCTCCCAATCTATTTGTTTGGCTTTGTTGCATCGAGGTAAGCCCTTACATCACAAGAAACAATACATTAGTAATCGTCTGTCAAAGAGTGAGTACATCTTTTTGGGACACACACACACACACACACACACACACACACACACACACACACACACATGAATAAATATTACATTATTATTTTCACTATATATATGTATAGGCGCAGGCATGGCTGTGTGGTAAGTAGCATGCACATAGTTCCGGGTTCAATCCCACTGCGTGGCACCCTGTGAGTGGATTTGGCAGACGGAACCTGAAAAAAGCCCGTCGTATATATATATATATATATATATATATATATATATATATATATATATGTGTGTGTGTGTGTGTGTGTGTGTGTGTGAGTGTATGTCTGTGTGTCTGTGCTTGTCCCCGCCACGTTTACAACAGATTTTGGTGTATTTACGTCCCCATAACTTAGCGGTACGGCGTAAGGGACCGATAGAATAAGTACAAGGCTTACAAAGAATAATTTGTTCGACAAAAGGTGGTGCTCCGTCATGGCCACAGTCAAGATGACTGAAGCAAATAAAAGAATAAAGAATCCGTATACGTATGTACACAGTGTATTTTTAAGTTGGCGAGCTGGCAGAAACGTTAGCACGCCGGGCGAAATGCTTAGCGGTATTCCGTCTGCCGCTACGTTCTGAGTTCAAATTCCACCAAGGTCGACTCTGCCTTTCATCCTTTCGGGGTCGATTAAATAAGTACCAGTTACGCACTGGGGTCGATATAATCGACTTAATCCGTTTGTCTGTCTTTGTTTGTCCCCTCTGTGTGTAGCCCCTTGTGGGTAGTAAAGAAATAACACACAGTCTATTTGCATATATATTTCAAACATATATCTGTTTCACCAATCAATCAGTTACTCAAACTATCTATTTACTTATTTTTTCTCTCTATGTATACATACATACATACATACATACATACATATGTGAGTATGTATGTTTCAAACAAAAACTGGGATGGTTGTGTTTCATGACTACATCCATACATACATACATGCACACATATGTGAGTATATATGTATGTATGCATGTATGCATGGGGTTTCATTTGAAGAAGATTTAAATGACTATTCACGATAGATCGAGTACCTTTTTAAACACATATAGGAAATCCTTTATATATGAGGAAAATGTCCAACTGGTTGTGAATGACCAGCATGTGACAGGCTTAGGGGTAGCGGGCAGTTACCTACCATACATTGTTGGGAATACTTGATAAGAAGCAAGCTACAACGCAGTCGTTTGACCTACTAGAAATAGTAACCAAATCTTCCTCATATGAAATTCTATCCTTTGAAAAGGAAGGATATTTTGAACAAATTATTCCTATTAATAAAAAGAAACTTATTTCAAAGAAAGGGATAGCCATGGATGGGCTTGGTTTAATTAGAACTAATCTGGGTTTAATCAACAACGATGACGACAATAACAACAACAACAACAACAACGTCAACAAAGAAAAATAAAACAACCAAACCTAAATTCAGGAAGTAGTAGGTTTTTGCTTGGATGATCATCTTTAGATTGATCTGATATCTATTTTCGAAAATTGTCATAGAAAAGCTGCGGTAATGAACTTGGAATAAAATGAGTTAGTCAACTGAATCTATATTAAGATATAACTGCTATATATGTTACTGATCTCGAATAGATGAAGGTAAAAGCATTTTCAATGGACGTTTGAACACAGAAGCATCAAGGTATAATCTAAAATTTGCAATAGAATTAGTCGAATTCAGAAAAAATATACCCATAGGGGGTGGGTAGAAAGCATCATAGAAGCTCAAGTAAAAAATGGTGAAAAGAAAAAAATCAGAAAAGTAAAGACAGAAAAAATTCCTACTGAGTCACAGAAAAAGACACAGGAAAGCGAAGTATGTAATGGTATTACTGTTTGATTGTTTTATTAATGATACTGTATATAAAGGTGACTTTTTTCGCATAATGTAATTTCATTATATAACCTGTGTTGTAATTGTATACAAGTCTTGCAGAGAAACAATTTAGATTATTTATTTAATTACTTTACTATTCATAGTGTTCAAATGGAAATTGATAATTTTCTTGCGTCTTTTAAATAATAAAATAACTGTTTCCTTCTCGAGCCATGCCACGCTCATAAGGGTCAGTTTCCCATTTTCAGTGGCGTATATATTCCCCACCTGGACGGGATGCCGATCCGTCGCAGGATTACTCATTTTTACCAGCTGAGTGTACTGGAGCAACGCGAAATGAAATGTTTTGCTGAAGAACACAACGCACCGCTGGGTCCAGGAAACGAAACCACAATCTTACGATCATGAGTCCAACACCTTAACAACTAAGCCAAGCTCCTCCACTCATAGGACTTTAACTTGTGACATAATTTTTATTCGCTCTCCAGTCAATACTGAGATGTTTCGAAACAGTTAGAGTATCGTTTCAATAGTTATCGCTGCTGTATTTTGTGACATTTTATTTTTTGTCCTAAGTTCAAATTCTAGTGAAATCGAACTTATATTTTATTATTCCAGAAAAGATTAAATAAGTACCTCAAACACAAACGGCCTAACGACTATACATCACTTCATGTGCCATCTTTTGTCCATATTAAAATCATTGCTAATTTCTTAGATATAATGTCCAAGTTTTGTAGGTGTGAGATTATAGTAGAAGGAATCAACGTTGTAGTTTGCTAGTACTTATTTTTGGTATGGATTGCGTATTTAATTTCTATATAAGTTCTGAAATAAAGGAAAAAAAAATAACTGTATATGAGGATGTGCAGGTAAATAATTAATTATTCGCCTTCATTTACCTCTTTACTTTTAAGATACTATATATTAGACTTTGTGTGTGTGTGTGTGTGTATTTAATTAAATGAATTGAAATGTGTCCGCCGAAATGAACTGATAATCCCTCATATAACATCCAAAAGCACATCTTTTTTACTCTGATGAAATTATATTCATGTCACATAAATGTAAATTTAATGTACAAATTTGCAATTAAACTATTTGAGTATTAATTGAAACAGCTGTAAGAAGCGAAGATGACCAATTTATTAATAATAAACAATTATTGACCTCCTTATCTCCATTTTTCCTTTCTTTGATACATACATACATACATACATACATACATACATACATATATACATACAATATAACGAACTGCCTCAACAAAAACCTGGAAAAATTAGGGTTCTCAAAACCTGAAAGAAAAAGTCTGATTAGAAGACTACAGATTCAAGCCATCAATGGAACTGTAAAGATATGTAAAACTTTCCAAAAATTTAGCACATAAATACATATGCATGCATCTAGACATAAAAACGCATCCATAAAACAAACATACAAATCGGCGCATACACTAACACCAAATACTGCACACACACACATATGCACAAATACCTAGATGATGTTGATAAAAGTTCCAATGAAGGAGCCTTGAATCTATGTTAGAGTCCGGCTCTTTCTCTATGGTCAAGAAATACAGAAATGAAACTGATTGACATACATACATACATACATATATATATATATATATATATATATATATATATATATATATATATATATGTATATGTATATATATATATATATATATATATATATATATATATATATATATATTATATATATATATATATATATATATATATATATATATATATATATATATATATATATGAATATATATATATATATATATATATATATATATATATATATATATATATATATATATATATATATATATATATTCATATATATATATATATATATATATATATATATATATATATATATATATATATATATATATATATATATATATATATATGAATATATATATATATATATATATATATATATATATATATATATATATATATGCATATATATATTTATATATAATGGAACAAAAATGCAATAGGTTACAATAAAACATTCGAACAGATAGACGATACAAGGCGGACATGAGAAACAATAATTAGAAGGATAGGGAAAAAAAGACGGGTCATTCGTGGCCTTCTTTCCTCAGTCAAGTCCCAGAAGTCACGACCGTTTCGGGCAGTTACACTTGATATATATATATATATATATATATATATATATATATATATATATATATATGCTGTTTAACAGACATACATCATAAAATACTCTATACGACACTATGAACTTCTCTATATACATTTGTATACTATCTATCTATCTATCTATCTATCTATACATACATACATACATACATACATACATACATACATATACTCATTTGGAAAGTTTTTATATAGTGCTTGTCATGCAAAAATGAAACAATCACAATTCAACAATCCCAACCATCTTGATTTTGTTTGAAATAGCCAGGAGAGCGTATTCTATGTTCTATTTAAAAAAAAAGTGGGATTTGATTTGGAGAAGCTTGAAATTACAATGTATAGGAGGCCGGGGCACCATATGGCAACTCTGTCGTTACTTAAGACATTGTGAAAATCGTTTATGAGCGAGGAAAATGTTCAATTAATTATGAATGACCAGCATGTCACAGGCTTAAAGGGAAGGGATAATTGTCTACCATCTGTTGTTGGTCACTTCTTATAAAAAAACAAACTACTACACGATTGTTCGACTTACAAGATATAGAATCAACTTAGTATATAACGCACTATATACAACACTGGTTATTAAGATACACTATACACTAAACATGTACCACACAGCGCTGCCTTTTACAATGTATGAACACTGTATAACAGAGGTACATCATTACACACGGTATACAACAAAATATACTACACTGTAAACTACAGGTACACTCTATTGTAGCTATACATCGTACATTTCGTACTATTGTATATCCACTGAAAATAAATATACATCATAACCCACTATATATACGACGATGTATACTGCGCTGTATACTAAAGAAATTGTTGGCATACATCACAAATTCGCTTGTTGTAAAGAGCAAAATGTATGCTGGACATACATCATAACGCACATAATATGCTACACTTCATATTAAACACTATATATTTCACACACTGCTTGCTAAGAACACTGCATAATACATTGTTTACTAAGCAGACGCCATACTAAATGTAAAGGAACCAATAAAACAGCTGCAGGAATTGCTAGAAATAGCAGGTACATGTTACTCAGACCAAATCCTATTTTGTTAAAGCCACATTGGAAAATGGAGTTCTGCATATAAAAAAAGATAGAGTAATTACGATTGGAACGTCTTTCCTCATTCTAATGATTTCTTCAATGAGGAATGACCTGAAGTTAAACAACATAGGACAGCAGACATATTACATATCAAAATATAAAATAATTCTACATACTTTTTGTAGTATTAAAAATGTTGCTGAATAAAATGATATTGTTGCCCCGTTAAATGATATTGTTGCCTCGTTAAATGATATTGTTGCCCTGTTAAAAACTTTGCTTCGCTACTATGTTGCTTCCTGTTCTGCCTCACTTTACGAACCATTGGGCAAGTGTCATAGTCTCGAGTATGATTTAAATTTGGTAGACATAAGCTGAACGGAGGCCCATCGGAGGGAACGTTTTAATTCTTGAGTGGTATAGCTTAATCCATCGTCCTGTTTTATTTTCGCCCCACCCCACCACTTGCACTTTGGGTACCTTTAGAGGATATTATTCCGGTATAAGCAGACAGGCCAGTTTACTAATCTGAAGATAACTTTCTCTGTTCCTCTCACTGAGCCACTGAAATGGATCACGGGCACTGCCTCTTCCTTTGATCTTGTCATAAAAATTCTTACGTTGAAGATTTCTCTAGTAATTATTGCTGGGTCATCAACTTTGTCCTACTGTGAGTTGTACCTGACGGAATATTGTTTACGTTTTAATGAATAGACTTCCACTTCTTGGGTTGATAAATCTTAATGAGTGTTGAAAATTTTATATGATTATATCTCTGTAGAAAAGAAAAGCTATAATCATGACCTGTTTTTAGAAGCTCCGTGGCTTCAATATGCTATACTTTTGGTTGGAGACCAGAACTGAATATTTGTAACAGAGTGGATGCCACCAATGTCACCAGAGGGCCAGGTAGTGACGCTAAATCGAGCGACGGTGTAGATCAGTGGTTCCCAACCTTTTCACAGTAGTTACAAACAGTGGTAATTTATTTAAATGAATTTTTTCACGGACCCGTTTTAATACGCTTATCCTTATGTATATATATATATATATATATATATATATATATATATATATATATATATATATATATATATATATATATATATATATATATTAATATATGTATATGAAATTTTGAATTTAGTTAACGAACCCCAGTACTACCTTTGCGGACCACCAGGGATCTGCGGACTCCAGGCTGGGAACCACTGGTGTAGATCTATTATACAACCATGGGAATCCATAGGATTCGTGTTTAATAGTTTTCACTCAAAATGCTTTGGCCAGCTCGAGACATTGGTTGAATGTACTTGTCGAAGGTGATGCTAAGGCCGACAAAACTCCAAGTTTCAGAACGAAATTCTTATCACATAGCATATCTGAGTTATTAACAAACTCAACCAACCCGACACTCAATCATCCCAGTCTGCTGAAATGGTCTCCCTGGGTGTAATTGCTCAGTGAAATTAAATGTACATAATTAAGAAATTATTTATTGAATTATTTAATTATTGTTATTGGTAGTTTAGTAGTACAGCCAGCCGTTTCTCATCATTGAGTACGACTTAGTAACATGTACCATGCTTTAGCAAGTTGTTTTAGATGTCAATGCAGTAGTGTGTAGATATAGTCACCCTCTCGGTCCTCCAACCCTAGACTCAGTGGATTATCAAAGATATAATAGAAGGACTGAGATAGAGAGAGACGGCTGCAATAAAACCCGGCTGGTACTCATTACAGCTGAGTGGAGGGAAACAACGTGAAATGGAATGCCTTGTTCAAGAAAACAACGCACTAGTCTGGGAATTAAAGTCAGATCTTATGTTCACGAGCCAAACACCTTAACCTGATAATTTTAGTCGAAGTCAAGTTTATCTAAATTCCTTACGTAAGTGCGTGAATTATGACCTCACACATTTCCTGTCGTGTGATCCAGTAATTTAAATAGAAGTCTTGCATGCAAAGAGATTAAAAGTGCGAATATAAAACAAGTTAGACGTCCCTGCATACAGAAGGCTTTACTTCTTAACTACAACACTTATTTTGTTGAATATATTCAATCAAGGAAACCTATGATAACAGCTGTTCCAAACATGGCCATCTTCATTTTTATTAAGTTGTACTGCATCTAAGAGAATATATTACATTGCAAAGTGTGATTTGAGAAATACCTTGTTGCTATTTGTTTTGAATGGAGTGACCATGTTGAGTCCTTCTTAGTTGCTCAAAGCAAGTTAAATATTAGTTTCAAACTTTGGCACAAGGCCAGCAATTTCGGGGGAGAGGGTAAGTCGACTATATCGACACCAGTGCTCAACTGGTAGTTATATCGACCCTGAAAGGATGAAAGGTAAAGTCGTTCTTGGCAGAATTTGAACCGTGAAGACGGACGAAATACCGCTAAAAATATCGCCCTGTACTAATGATTCAGCCAGTTCCCCGTCATAAACAAGTTAAATATTCTTTCTTGCTTTAGGCACAAGGCCTGAAATTTTGGGGGAGGGAAACAGTCAATTAGATCGACCCCAGAACGCAACTGGTACTTAATTTATCAACCCCAAAAGGATTAAAGGTAAAGTCGACCTCGGCGGAATTTGAACTCAGAACGTAAAGACAGACGA
>NC_142928.1:59531415-59573915 GCF_046866305.1 Octopus bimaculoides
CTCACAAGGCTTTGGTCGGCCCGAGGCTATAGTAGAAGACACTTACCCAAGGTGCCACGCAGTGGGAATGAACCCGGAACCATGTGGTTGGTAAGCAAGCTACTTACCACACAGCCACTCCTGCGCCTATATTTGTATATATATATATATATGCACATATATATATAAAATTTATATATATATATATGTGTGTGGTTATATGTGTGTGGTTTCTGGTTCAGTCCCACTACGTGGTACTTTAGCAGGTGCCTTCTATTATATTTCCTATTCCCAGGTCAATCACAACCTTGTGAGGGAATTTAGTGGAATTATATAAATATATATATATATATATATATATATATATATATAAACAAATAATATATATATATATATATATATATATATATATATATATAGAGAGAGAGAGAGAGAGAGAGAGAGAGAGGGAGAGAGAGAGAGAGAGAGAGAGAGAGAGAGAGAGAAAGAGAGGGTGGCCGTGTGGTAAGTAGCTTGCTAACCAACTACATGGTTCTGGGTGGCACCTTGGGCAAGTGTCTTCTGTTACATAGCCTCGAACCGACCAAAACGTTTTGAGTGGATTTGGTAGACGGAAAACGGAAACTGAAAGGAGCCCATTCTCTCTCTTTCTTCCTCTCTCTCTCTCTCTCTCTCTCTCTCTCTGTGTCTGTGTTTGTCTCCCCAGCCTCGCTTGACAACCGATGTTGGTGTGTCTACTTCCCCGTAACTTAGTGGTTCGACAAAGTGATCGATAGAATAAGTATTGGCTTAGAAAAGAATATGTTCTGGGGTTGATTTGTTCGACTAAAGGCAGTACTCCAGCATGGCCGCAGTCAAATGACTGAAACAAATAAAAGAATAAAAGAATATATAAAAGTTAACATGCATACATATAGATATGTATATATATATATATATATATATATATATCTATATATATCTATATATATATATATATGGATGTATGTGTGTGTGTGTGTGTGTGTGTGTGTGTGTGTGTGTGTGTATGTGTGTGTATGTGTGTGTGTGTGTTTCTGTTTTTTCTTCCTCCACCAGTTGACAACTGGTGTAGGTTTGCTTACGTCTTAATAACTTGTTGGTTCGCAAAAGACCGCTAGAATAAGAGCCAGACTTTGAAGAAAAAGGAAAACAAGAACAGGGGGTGATTGAGGGATAAGCCCTTGCATAACAGCTGGCCAATGACCGAAACAAGCAAAAGATAGAAGATATATATATATATACATACATAAATTCATATATATATATACATACATACATAGATATATATATATATAAAAAATATACACACACACATACAAACATATATGTAAATCTATATATACCGATTATATATATATATATATATATATATATATATATATATATATATATGTGTGTGTGTGTGTGTGTGTGTGTGTGTGTGTGTGTGTGTGTGTGTGTGTGTGTTATGTAAGGTTGTATATCTGAGAGTCGTTAAACACAAACACACACACGTCCTCTCACTCAGTCACTCAGTCACTCACTCAGATTTAAGTACATGCCAACATACAGCCCGAGGGAACAGAAACAACAACATAAACAGAAAACACCTACCTCAACAACTTCGTTACACTTTCAAGTTACACAAGTAAAAGCAAATCCAGTTTGCGTCTATTGAGAAGCGAAAGTTTTGCTTGCTTGGAACTTCTGTTGTCGTCTGCTAACGCAGAAATATCCATAGTAGTAGTTGTAGCACAAGTAGTAGCAGCAGAAGCAACAGCAGCAGTAGCCACAATATCAGTAGTAGTAGTAGTTGTAAATTTACATGTTAATATGAAAAGTCGTATGATTGTGCTTATATATATATATATATATATATATATATATATTGTATGTGTATGAACGCGTGCGCACTTCTATTCTCTCTCTCTCTCTCTCTATCTATCTATTGGAATCTGTCTATGTCTGTGTGCGCGCGGGCAGGTTTGTTCGTATAAAGCTAATCGTCGCATTAGTTTCTTTCTTTAGATCTGTCCTCTTTTCCTTGTATATGCCTGGGACGTTTTCCTCTCCATTCCTTGCCAGAAACTGAACTATAGACAACGTTTAAGAAAATATAAATCACTACGTTTAGTCATTCAGAGACGCCATCTGCATGTACAATAATAGTTAAGTTATTGCGATTATATTTAATGTTATGTACAACAAAAACTACTATTTTTCTTGTATGTTTTTCCTCGGAAATATTTCAGAATTTGTTGTTGGTGCAGTTTTGATTCCCTTGTTATGACTCGTACATAAAACCTATCTTAATTAATTCCTTTGATAATTATGCTGTCCAATAGTCGAGTGGGTTATGACATTGTCACCCAGCATTCGTTGCTACTGTGATCGTTGTTTTAACCTAGATCAACCTTGATCTTGTAGACTTAGGCAATCATTCACAGGTATTCCAGCCGTGGGCATTTCGCCTTGCAGCAGATGACATCCACCGAGTTCTTATTTTTTTTTTATGAGAGTGTGGTGTAACTTTATCTTCAGACGAGTGACCCGACGAAGTATATTAGTTCGTGTTTTGCTATCGTGGCTCGAAGCAAAGCAATTTTTTTTTTTTTTACTGAAAGGTATTCATTTGTTATATATTTGTTGACGAATGAAAAGAAAAAATACAAGGAAAGAAAACGTAAGATAATTTTGATGAGAAGATAGCTAAAGAGATACAGACCACAAGTTGTGTGTATGAGAGAGAGAGAGAGAGTGAAAAAGAGAGAGGGAGACAGAGAGGGGAGAGAGAAAGAAGTGTAGAATAGAGAAATATAAAGTATTAAAGGAGATCAAAGGAATTTATGGATAAACAGAACCAGGAAACTCAGAGTAGCAAGAAAGAGATGTCAGCTTCGCATAAATGTATAAACTCGATATTTATTGCATTTTCTCTTCTTTCTAAATCTAAACGCCTTTATCTCTCTCTCTCTCTCTCTCTCTCTCTCTCTCTCTCTCTCTCTCTCTCTCTCTCTCTCTATCTATCTATCTATCTATCTATCTATCTATCCGACTGAGTAAGCTTTATGATCTGGTATCTTCTAGCCATGGGCATCACGCCATTTTGTGTTCTAGGGAGAATATACTGTCCGATGTGTTCCTTTTTCGCTTTAGTAGTAAGAATTTAACGTAAGGGAATTTTGCTATTTCTAGCAAGTGATCCGACCACGTAGAGGCTCTTCTCATTGATTCGTTGTAGCTCAATTTTAGCCGTCAGTTGTGATCAAGTTGAACCATCATTAAAGACACATCAGCTATGATCAGTCAGTTAAATTTATTTTTCTTCCACGTGTACTTTACCCTCTCTACTATTTTGTTTCAGAATGTGCGTTGCGAATTGAGAGAGATCTGGCTACTATTTCTAACAGGGCGACATACCATGTAGATTCTCGTTGACGCTTAGGAAGGCCAGTTGAATGGTTTCTAAGCCGGCTGAGTGCGGCGGCTTGGCTGTCGACTCTGTTTACCATTAAGACAGGCGGTCCGCTAGCTGATTGTTATTTTTTGTTCCCGAGGTTTCTTTAACTCCTACTTTATTCTATCTTTACTACTATAGAACATTTTTCGGCCTTTTCTTTGTGAAGGTGAGGGTAGGGTGAGTATACTTTCTGTGAAGTTCCTTATCACTGTCTATCTTAAGCTCAAGGCACACTTCCTCTGTGCAAGCATTTTACTTCCTCTCTCTTTTTCTGTCTCCCCCTCTCTGTCAATCCGCTTTTCACCTCTCTCAACCTCTATCTCTGTCTATCTAAGTCTTTCTCCCCCCACTCCCTCTGTCCCTGTCTCACTCTTTCTCTTCAATGGTTGCTTTATCGTCATTTCTTTTATCTTTTATCTTTTACTTGTTTCAGTACTTGAACTGCGGCCATGCTAGGGCACCGCCTTGAAGGATTTTAGCTGAACAAATCGATCCCCTACATTTTTAAAAGTCCGGTACTTACTCTATCGGTTACTTCTGCCGAACCGCTATGGACGTAAACAAACCGATTCGAGAGCAGTGGTGGTGGTGGTGGTGGTGGTGGGAAAATAGACACAATTAGAAACGCGCGCGCACACGCACACATATAAACATCCGCACATACATTCATACACAATGGACTTCTTTCAGTTTCCCTCTACCAAATCCACTCACAACGCTTTTGTCGCCCCGTGGCTATAATCCAAGATTCCATTCAATAGGACTGAATCGCAAACCCTTTGGCTAAGAAACAAGCTTCTTACCACACAGTCAAAATAATTTTATAGGCACAGGCGTGGCTGTGTGGTAAGAAGTTTGCTTCCCAACTACATGGTTCCGGGTTCAGTCCCACTGCGTGGCACTTTGGGTAAGTGTTTTCTACTATAGGCTCGGGCCGACCAAAACCTTGTGGGTGGATTTGGTAGGCGGAAACTGAAAGGCGGCGTTGCTGGCAGAAACGTTAGCACGCCGGGCGAAATTCTTAGCGGTATTTCGTCTGCGCTACGTTCTGAGTTCAAATTCCGCCGAGGTCGACTTTGCCTTTCATATTTTCGGGGTCGATCAAATAAGTACCAGTTACGCACTGGGGTCGATATAATCGACTTAATCCGTTTGTCTGTCCTTGTTTGTCCCCTCTGTGTGTAGCCCCTTGTGGGCAGTAAAGAAATAATAGGAAACTGAAAGAAGCCCGTCGTATATGTATGTATTTGTGTATATGTATCTGTGTTTGTCCCCCGCCCCATCCACCATCGCTTGGCAACTGATGCTAGTGTGTTTATGTCCTCGTAACTTAGTCGTTCGGAAAAAGGAAACCGATACAATAAGTACTACTAGGCTTACAAAGAATAAGTCTTGGGGTCGATTTCTTCGACTAAAACCCATTAAGGTGGTGCTCCAGCATGACCGCTGTCAAATGACTGAAACAAGGAAACAAATAAAAAAAAATATATAAAAAAAGAAAAGAAACCAAGGTATTTATACATATTTTTGTCTCTAAGTTTGGAAATCTTTCTTTTCTCCTCTCCGCTTCTTCCTAACCTTGATTACACCTATTCTACCAATGACAACATAACCCTTCTCTTCCTTCTCCTCACCTACCTCATTCAACGACACTATCACCATCAACCATCCTTCTCCATGATACCTTCATCTCCTGTTATTCTCCCACTTCTTCTCATCACCACACCTACGATGATGATCATAATAACGACGACGACGACGATGATGATGATGATGATGATCATCATCATCATAATCATCATCATCCTCATAACTACCCTCGACACACCACCATCAATATGACATCTGCCATCTTACAACTGGAAGGTGGCAAGCTAGCAGAATCGCTGGCATCCCGGGCATTTCGTCCGTCTTTACGTTCTGAGTTCAAATTCTGTTGGGGTCGACTTTGTCTTTCATCCTTTCGGGGTCGATAAAATAAAGCACTAGTTGAACAGTGGAGTCGATGCAAACTACTTACCTCTCCCCTAGAATTGCTGGCCTTGTGCCAACACTTGAAATCAATAATACAACTACCACATGGATCAACAACGACACTGCTCACTTAGTTGCACTCACATTTACACAACCGTTGCCTCGAAACCACCACCACCACCACCACCACCACCACCACCACCACCACAAGCAACAACAACAGCAACAATAACAATAGTACCTCCACACGAGCACCATCATCATCCCCATCATAGCCACCACCACAACCACAACCAGCCCGGCGCCACCAGCGTCTCGCTCTGCAACACTAACATCGCCATCACTTTCATCACCCTGAACGTCAACAGCACTACCACTGCCATCACTACTACTACTACTACTACTACTACTACTACTACTAGTACTACTACTACTACTACTGCTACTGCTACTACTACTACTACTACTACTACTACTACTACTACTACTAGTACTGCTGTTACTGCTGCTACTACTACTACTACTACTACTACTACTACTACTACTAATACTACTACTACTACTACTACTACTACTACTACCACCACCACCACCATCACCACCACCTGTACCATTGCAATCTCTTTCCACATTCACTTCTACTCTTCGCGGAAACGTCAAGGCCACCAGCACTACAGACAACCGATCAGCCAGAGAATTAATGAGATAGCTCCTTTGTGGTTACTGGACCCTTTAGAAATGGCAGACAAATTCATTTGAAGCCACACTCTGCCGTCTTACACTGCCTTATATACAGGAAGAGAATGGACATTGGGAGCCCGAGGAACAAAGACCAATATGAAAACAGGTAGAAATGGTTATGACTTCGCTAGATCAGGGCTGACAAGGGGCTAAACTGCAGTAACTATCTCCATCACCACCATTGACTATCCCATCACCACCACCGTCACCACCACCACCACCACCACCACTAATAACAATAACAAAATCAACAATAACATCAACAATAACAACATCAACCTCAACAACAATAACAACATCAACAACAACAACAAAAACAGAAACAGGAGCACCAACAACAGTTCTAACAACGACGACCACAGCAACAACAGCAATAACAACATCAACAAACAACACTCACTGAGACAAACATTAACAATTAGCAGCGACCTCTGCAGATATCACTTCTTCACTATCAAGGTTAGAAGATCTTTGATCATAGGTCTGTTCAATGAAAGCTCGCCTGTGGCTAAACAACAGAAACAATATTCAGCAATTTTATCATATTCAAGAAAGAAAACGAAAGAAAAAAGAGAAAGTAAAAAAGAAGAAAAAGCAAACGTTAATAACTCGCATTAGAAGTTACATAATTCCTTCATATTCAACTAAAACGATTTCACTGTTGGTGTTGATGTTCTTTGGTTACAGGTCAGCCTTGGTCGGACGGATCTATGATCAAAGGCGTTATTTTTCCTAAGGATAAAATACTTCTCAAATACCTGTTTGTGACTACGAATTCACAATATCAATAACCCAAACTAATTACAATAATTCAGTGTAGTGGCCTTAGTGCTGACTGTGTCAGTTAGTTCACAGCTTTCCGTTTAGGACAGCGGCTTCGTGGCGCTCAAAAAAAAAAAAAAAGAGAACGTAAAACAAAATAGATGCATAACGCTAGAAAAGTTAGTAAAAACTGAAAGCAGCACACTGTGTGTGTGTGTGCGTGTTTGTATGTGTGCGTGCGTGTGTGTGTGTGTGTGCGTGTGAATATATATATATTGAAACACGTGTACCGCAGAATCCTTTGTGTTTTTGTTTTTATTTTTGCATTTACAATTTATATATATATATATATATATATATATATATATATATATATATATATATATATATATATATATATCCACATTAAGTTCAAAATTATACCAAAAAAGAAGAAAGAAACGAACAAAACTGAGATAGATGAGGGAACAACAAACAAGGTATATTAGTCTGACGCCCAGGAAAAACATGAAAGGGTCTTTGACGTTTCGAGCCAACGTTCTTTTGCAGAAAGGAATCTATATATGCATATACATACATACATACATACATACATACATACATACATGCATGCATATGTAACGACCGTGTGAGGCGATGTACATCACACGGTCGATACAATAAGTAAAAAGAAATAATACATATATATGCCAGACGGAAAAAGAGAAACACAACCGGATTGAATGTTTAAGAGATTTATTGATATGCTCACATGTGTGTCTGTGTGTGCGTCATGAATACAGAATAAAAGACAGGCCGTGATGAGAACAAAATGTATGTGTGTATAAGCATAGATGTATGCGTGTGCGTTGAGTACATATAAGAATAGCAATGAAAGGAATAGTGAAAGAGTCTATAATGAGAAGTTAGAAGAATGTTCATTGAGCTATCTACGTAGAGAGATAATGTTGACGACGTTAAGAAGATGGTGGTGGCGACGAAGACGGAGATTGCCGTAATGCTGTTGGACGGGTGTTGTCGCTGGAACTGGCTGTGTCTTGTGTGGTTAGTGGTTATACCTTAAAAGGTCTGAAACCAAAGACATCGAGACGAGGAGTAGCGGCAATTTTATAAGGAGCTGTAGGCTCAAACTGGGTTGAAAACAGGCTGTCTCACGTGGTCTTATTTTGGACTCTGATTGGTTATGAATTGCAGATTAGCGCGACAGAGTAAGAGACAAATTGCGCCAATACCAACCAATCAGAGTAGTGAACACAACGGGGTCCAAAAGCAAGTTGTTACCTGCTACGTTCGAATGCACGTATATATAATAAACAGGAGAGATGAATTTCACTCAAGTGTTCGCTACACATATATACATACATACATACACACAAACATACATACATACATACATATACACATACATACATACATACATACATATATACATACATACATAGATATACATTCGAATTTGATGGACATATCGCGGTACGTAAGCCGACTCAAAAAATCTCTAGTGAGACTTTTTATTGATGTACCTGAAAAGACCCAGAACAGGTCGAAACATGTGTTGTACCAATAAAGTCTATTACACATCCCTTCTCCTATTTTATTAATACTGTTATATATATATATATATATATATATATATATATATATATATATATATATGTATGTATATACCTGTGTGTCTCTTTGAGCTTATGTTCGTTCCACTCCTTGCATACACACACACACACACACACACACACGCAGACACACACACACATCTGTGTGTGTCCTCGAGCTTGATCTCGTTCCACTCTACTGCTTGAAAACTAGTGTTGGTTTTTTTGCACCAACAGCCCGAAAGAATAAATACCAGGTTTAAAAACATTAACTGCAGCCACATGGTTGAAACGAATGAAAGAATACTTTGTTCGATTCGTTTGACTAAAACCAGTCACGGCCCTGACCCAGGATGGCCGCAGTGTAATGGCTGGAACTAGTAAAGGAAGTAAAAGATGTAAAAACTGCTTCAAAACTATGGAATCAGAAAAATGAAAATCTATTGGACACCTTGTTTTTATTAGTCATACTAAGCAGTATAAAATTATGAATGAAGACATTTTTGTGACGCTCTAGGATTAATGTAGAATTTCTAAAGTCGCAAATAATATTTCTTAAAAACTCCACTCACCCCTTGCAGTGCACTGTCTGAGAAACACTGAATAAAAGTATTGAATTGAAGTCTTTTTAAACATTGCGAAAGATTTAGGGAAAGAAAAGAAATTAAGTAAGAAAGTCAACGAAATATGAGAAAACCCGAGAGATATACAACGACTTTGAATAATGAGAAGTGCATTAGTTTTTAAAATATAAAGTAGGTAGATTCCGAATACACTGATGTGTGTCTGTATGTGTGTGAGTGTGTGTGTGTGTGTGTATGTGTGTGTGTGTGTGTGTGTGTGTGTGTGTGTGTGTGTGCTTACGTGTACTTGTGTATGGTGTATGTGAGTTTGGAAGCTTATGCAAACTTTTGTACTTATAATGCGCATGTGTGTATATATATAATTTTGGCACAGAAATTTTGAGGGGAGGAGGAAAGTTAATTTTATCGGCTTTTGAATTCAGAACGTAGAGAGCCGGATGAAATGACGCTAATCATTTTCTCCTACTATATATATGTACACCCCCACACCCCCACACACATATATATATATAAACATGCAGACACTCATCTATATATATATATATATATATATATATATATATATATGCTGTAATAATACAGTTAAACCAAATAGTTATATCTTGACGTCATTTAATGCGTACGTTTTAAGCTTTCGTAATATATAATAGGAAATGCATCCATAATTTAAACCTTCCTCAATTTGCATACCCAGTGTGTCTCCGACGAATTACCCAGGAATACAACACAGTTAGTACTGTTAGTGTTAATTATCATTAAATAAATATATCTTTTACTTGCTCTCATTTTAGTTTGACTTTACTTCCTTTCATTTCTAACGCACCATGCAACTACGTTTATGAAGCTGTCCATTCTGAACCGCTAACCACCACCGTTACGCTTTAGATGAATTTCACAAAAATACAACAACACTAATACTGTAAGAGTCATGTATCTTTTAATAAGCTAACAAACTCTCTTTTAGTCTGCAACTTCCTTAACACTCGATCCAGATGTTTTCGTTGCACCGGAGCCTGCTGTAACACATGCACTTATATCCAGAACACCATTATGCTTCTTGGATCCAACGTCGCTTCTATATCAGTGAACATTTCACCTACATTACCAATAATATTATTTGCTGCCTTATATGTCTGTGGTCTTCTATATAAGACCGAAAATTAATAAATCCTGTTACTAAACGTAAAACACATCGAAACAACACCAAGTAGGTAACAACAGCCGCTTCAACACAACAGTACGCACTATTTCCCCTCCCTCAATCTATGGTGTTATTTCACACCAAAGATACTTTGGTTCTCGCTATCAAAACGAACTATATCTCATCTTCCGCCACGGCTATTCCATTATTGACTATGAATAGTGCGTTGACAATAACATAATTGTACCCTATCGCATTCGCCCTACCATAGTAAGACACACTTTTACACATCAAACTCATAGATTACATGCACTATTCTATACATTTATAGCAGGGATTCGAAACTGAATTCCTGGATATGTGGTCGGACATCACGAACAAATCACAATAGCTTCATGTGATCGGTCTATTAAGCAACCAGTCAGCGTCAAGCCACCGCGTGATTCAATATTTTAGAATCTTCTATGCTATAAAAGACCCATTTTGGCGGTAATTAAAGGCAGAATGTTGAGGCAGCTGAATGAAAAATACCTCCATTCTTGGCACATCAGACGGTTCCATATATTTGTGCAGACATCTCCAGGTTCTTGGATAGACCGAACTACACATTCACAAAATATTTCACCAGTAACTTCTTCGAACACGGCGCGGTTTTTTCTTCTCACCCAGTCAGTAATTATCTCTGTTGTTATCTGTAAAAGACCAACGCAGATTGACATTATGTACAACAATAAAATCTTCTGTTAACTGTTCGTGGGTGTTGTTCAGTTACTTCTTCATGCATTCCAGGAAACATATTTTCATTCATCAACACAACAAGTCACCACAACAGACCAGCCAAAACGAAAAACACCCCCCCCCCCACCTAAGCCACACATCTATACATGGAAACGAACTGAACATACTGCATAGCAACACTGACACTGAACACAGAGTGTGTATATCAGACGCTTTGATATACACATAATCTGACCTGAAACCTACAAATATACGTCTAAACTACTACTCCTTCACATTTCTTCACATCATAAAACACTACACTTATGCATTGCGCATAGATACACTCTTTTACTACAAGTGTATCCAATACATCTATGCCAGCATATAACTTCTTATATCACATATATGCATAAATATACTCATATAGTGTGTGTGTGTGTGTGTGTGTGTGTGTGTGTGTATTGTGCTGAGTGTTTACATGGGCATGTGCGTTGTCTGGGTGTCTGTATATGAATATTCGTATATGCACATATATTTACATTTTTAGGTTCATGTATTATACTACAATTATGAGGTATGCACACCAATTCACACCTATTTTAGATCTCTTGACATAAAATATTTACTATATAACCTGTACGCAAATGAAAACCTTGCACATTTAACAACACTTTACTAGACACACTGGTGTCGTGAGCTCCCCACGAACCCTCTCACTTTTCTTCGCTCCATTCTCCTCTCACTCCCTTTTGACTACTACTATTCCTTTTCCTTTTCTCCTCCTTTATTTTCACTTCCTCCCTCTCTGATTATTCCTCTTTCGCCACTTGACCTAGGCCAGGACATTTCTCCGAATCCATTCATTCTATTTCACTCCGCAGCTAATATTCTATCTCAGACCTGTCTTGTAAATAGACTGTTTGTCATTCTTTGCGGTATTTATGTTTATTGTATACTTGTTTGATTGTACCTCTCTTCAGTATATATTTCTACGCTTTGTCTTTTCTTTTTTTTTGCGGAACATGCTTTTGTTTGTCTGAATTCGTGTACTATTTGTGTGTTTGTCTCATAATCTGCTTCATAAACTTACGCGTGTTTCTTGTGTGACTTTTATTCATCATACGCACACACGCACATACGCGCACACACATACTATGTATATGTATGTACACACACACACATATATATATATATATATATATATATATATATATATATATATATGTTAATTCTCTAAATGAAGTATTAACAGTAACTGCACGATAAAGTGTAGTATATTGCCACTTAAGTGTGGCTGACCCCTACGTGCTGCAGATGTTGGTGAGAGGGATAACTACCCTTGGCAAACAGGACACAGTCGTGTGTCGATAAGCCAGCTGGAGGAGATGTCCTCCTGGGGCTAAAAGCAACAGTAACATCCACCCCTAGGGGTCAGCCACACTTAAGTGGCAATATACTACACTATATATATATATATATATATATATATATATATATATATATATATATATATATATATATATATCGTGTTAGAAAAGGGAGGGAGAAAGAGGGAAAGAGAGGCGTGTGGCTTAGTGGTTAGGGTGATGCACTCATGATCTTAAGATTGTAGGCTAGAATCATGATGTCTTGCATTTTTGAGCAGAACACATCGCTTCACATTGCTTCTGTTCACTCAGCTGGCAGAAATGGGTAATCCTGTGGCGGTCCAGCGTCTCTTTCAGGCGGGGAGGGACATATAAGCCAAAGAATCCGAGAAATAGGCCTTGTGAGCCTATGGCGCTGGAAGAACCTTTGATCCTTTGGTATATGTGTGCGTATGTGTGCATGCGCGTGTGTATGTATTTGTTGTTGGATAACATCCAGAGTAGAAGTACCGAATACCAAAGACAGTGCATAGTTCTGGAATTCTACAGCTTCCATTTCACTCAATCACTTATTTAAGCAATTGTGATGGATTAAAAGCCACCTTTCCCTTACTACAAGTCTTACTTATCTAAAAGCGACGCTACACACCGTGGAAACTCCAGAATTCTATCAAGACTCACACACACACACACTCACACACACACACACACACACACAGATACACAGACACACACACACACACACACACACACAGACACACACAGGCACACACACACAGACACACACACACACACAGAGGATTCTATGAAGATTCACGCGCGCGCGCACACACACACACAAGCACACACACACACGCACGCACGCATCCCACAGATGTATATCTATGCGTGTGTGTATGGGTGTATTTGTGTATGTGTTATAAAACACGACTACGCGTTTAATATTTTTAGAATTTTTTCATATTTCCTCATCTGTCCCTTATGTTTAGATTGAAACAATAGTATTCCTAAATACATCACTTCATAACGTTGTGAAGCTTTTCAGGTCTTATCATGAAAATGATGTAACAGTACTAATGATGTGTTGTTTGCACGCTTTGGTGTATGTCGATCGGAGCATAAGTTTCTTCAGCTTTTTCTGAAATTTTGACGTGCATATTCAAATGTTTACTACTTTTTACTGAATGAAATAAGGGAATATAAAGTCAAATATTGCATGCATTTCCGGTTGTTTGAGAGTGTATATAAAAATTGCGTAGTTTGTAACTCAGGTCATATAATAATACTTACAGACATCAACGGTATAGCATATAATCACATTTACTTGATCTTTCATCTTTCTGTGGTTAATGAGTCGATATATCAGTCTTAAAATCTATGGCCTTCAGTGGAGTCAAAAGAAATCATTACCTATCAATTCCTAAGTTAAAGATGCTTATGCATAGCCTGCCAAATGTTACATTTTATGTGAAGTTAAAGATTAATACAGTCAGTGGTAAAATTGCAACGTTGCACATTAGTTAATCTGAATCACTTCAAGAAAATCAAGGGTCGATAATGTTGGGCTTTGATCCTTGTTGATGAAAGTGCCTAGACAGAACACTAGTAAATTGCAGATACTTTTAATAGAAAATTTGGTATCTTCTCCCAATATATAAATGAAATGAAATGTTGAACGATTAAATGCCTCGATCAATGATTCAACGAAACATCTGCAAAGATTTTGAATACACAAACTATAAGCTAGGTGAAAGATTTAATCTATCGCTTGTTTTAACGTCACCACATGGTCATTGGGTACCTTTATTGCAGTGCAACCTGATGCAAGCAATAAGGCCAAGTGTTAAATCTAAGGATAACTTCCTACCTTCATCTTAACAGGCACACAAAACCAGAAAGTGTCGTTATTGCTGTCCTTGTTTCCCTGACTGTGACATTTAAACATGAACATTACAAACACCCTATGCTGTTTCATTCCACCGTCGAAATGCATAACTGAAAGCACAATTACAGAATGTTGCTGGTTTTAGTTGCCTATAAACGGTGTCATGAAGTTTGCTTCAACGAAGTCAGTATCATTTAATTTAGTGCCATCTGTAGAAAGAAAGTCATATTATGAGTGACTTAAAGGAAAATATTTGTTAGACTTCTTTCATTAGAAGTGGGAATGATCTGACAAATTCAATGAAGCGGGAGTAGAAAATAGTGACATAAAGGGACAAAATTGGGAAGGATATTATTAACCATTTATTTAAAAAAAAAATTTCCTTTGTTGATTGGAACCTAAGTTTATATATCATCTTTGATGGGTACAATATCTCATATTGAAATACGAAATAAAAGGCTTTCTCTTTAAAGAAAAACATGTTTCCCATTCATCTTTAGTATTATCAACGACGAGTAATTTTAACTTGAAGTATGTTCGGATTGCGTAATTCTCGTTTCCATAATCAAAAGTGAGATTTCAAAGAACTGTCCGCGAAAGCAAAGAAAGTGTCCATGAAAATAAGATAATTATTTTTCTTTGCTTTGCAATTAGATTTTTAGTTTTGTTATTGGTTTGTCCCTTTCATTTTCTGATATGGAGAATATCCTTAGTGGGGGAAAAAATTGTATGAGGGAACTTTGGAAGTTAAAAATATAAAGAATGGTCTTGAAAGTATGAGCAGGATTGGAGAGGTGTATCGTCAACATAAGTATGCATAAAGGTTCATGTGTTAAATAGATAGGAGATTGTAAATTAAGAAAAGAAGGAAATAAGAGACAAAAATTAATCATGCAGAAATGGTACAGCTATTAGAAATAACGCTTCGAATTCTGCTTCTTAACTCTTGACTTAACACATAGAAAACAATTTCTCTCTCATTGATTCTGAAAGAAATATTCAAATTATCTGAGCAGCTGACTCCCTATACGAGTACCTGAATGTTCTTCTCCATTCGAAACTGCTATATCATACCTACTGTGTTTGCAACTGGGGAAGGTACTTTTTTTCTATTTTTTTTCTTGTTTGATTAATATTCCTTGCGTTGGATGGTATAAACATACTCAATACCAATTGTTTTTCTTCTTTTTTTTTACATTTTTCTCTAGTGAGTCATAACTGTAGATGCCATTGTATAAATGTAGCATTAGTGACAAACTAATGTCGCATAAAAAAAGGTGTGGCATTAATAACATTTGGGAAAAGCTGCTAATCATACACTATATATCCTTGATTCATTTGTAACTGAACAGACATATTCAATCGCAGCTTGTGGGTTTAAGTGCTTATTCTTTTACTCTATTTTACTTGTTTTAGTCATTTGACTGCGGCCATGCTGGAGCACCGCCTATAGTCGAGCAAATCGACCCCAGGACTTCTTCTTTGTAAGCTTAGTACTTATTGTATCAGTCTCTTTTTGCCGAATCGCTAAGTTACAGGGACGTAAACACACCAGCATCGGTTGTCAAGCGATGGTGGGGACACAAACACAGACACACAAACACACACACATACATACATACATATATATATATATATATATATATATATATATATATATATATATATATATATATATATATATATATATATATATATATATATACGACGGGCTTCTTTCAGTTTCCGTCTACCAAATCCACTCACAAGGCATTGGTCGGCTCGAGGCTATAGTAGAAGACACCTGCCCAAAGTGCCACGCAGTGGGACTGAACCCGATTTTTATTTATTTATTTTTTTTGTACAATAAGAATTTTATTGGTATATCCTGCTCTGCTCTTCCAATGCAAAATCAGTAATTATAATAGCTTTCGAAACATGGTGTAATTACCAATGTACAGCACCAATGCGAAGTTCCAGCATAGCCTTGACCAGGTAATTAGAATAAATTTAAGAACTAAAGAGATGGGCTTTTTTTGTCGATGTGGGCGTCACTCTCAAATTTTCGGGAATCATACCCATATGTAACGTTTTGCAGTTGTGTAAAATATTGTGGAGTTGTAAGAAATATCTTCAAGAATTGTTTCCTACGGAGCCCAATCATAACCCATAATATGTTATTGTTTTCACTTTTCTGTACTTAGTTCATATATATATTAATATACACTTAGTTAATGTAATGTTTTTGCTGTTGTGTTCAGCAGATACTTTCTACACGACGCTAAAAGGAAATCTAGATTGATCATAAACCTTTTCATCCGTTGTCTCTTTATGATAGTTCGAATCACTATTTCTGTAGAAGGTTCCACTTGATATCAGTATCTTGTGGGTTTTAATATCAATGGAACAGATTTCTTTTATAGTTCAGGTAAGTAACCTAATTGTTTTCATTAGTTAGAGCATTGCAAACGCCCTGTGGGTTATCCTGTTCCAAGAGAAAAGCTTTGACTGTCATATATACAAAAAAACTTTGATCATTCTGACTTTGTTCTCAGCAGCTTTATAATCATATGTATGTATGTATGTATGTATGTATGTATGTATGTATGTATGTATGTATGTATGTATGTATGCGTGCATGCATGTATGTATGTATGTATGTATGTATGTTTGTATGTGTGTGTGTGAGTGTGTGTGTGTATGTGTGTGTGTGTATAAGGGGCACGGACGAAAAACAAAGAAATTTACAGGAAAAACGAAAAGGCAGCACGGACAATCACAGGTATATGCGACAACAGATACCATAGAAATGGCTTTTACGTGACTTTGGGAAGAGCGATGGCTTGTTCACATCGACTCTCTTCGATCACATGTGAAGGAATATGTTTGTTCTATTTGCCAAGCTTATTTGTTCTAGAAATGGGATCTTATATTTTACTATAAACATAAAGTACTTTTCTTGTAACGAAAAGAGATTAAGTACTATATTTTTCTTAAGTGCATATTTATAGAATTTATATAAATTCATTTCCTGTTTTACTGCTGTCTCTTCCAGGTTTTTTACTTCATTTCTTTGACAATTTTTGCATTGTAAAATAAGATTTAATCTCAGCCTTTTGCACACTCTCAACATTATTTTCGTTCTAGCTGCTTCACACACACACACACACACACACACACACACACACACACACACACACACACTCACACACACACACACACACACATACACACACAAACGCACGCACGGAGAACGCACGCACACGCACACACGCTCACACATACACACATTAAAAAAACTGGAAAATTTAGAATATAAATATTAATAATAATAATAATAATAATATAAATATAATCAATTCATAATAGTTTGAAAACATATGTAAAAAACACGTTGACGATCTTCTAACTGTATCTCCTCTGAAAAAAGAAAAAGGCTAGAAAATAATATATATATATATACGATGGGGTACCCAAAAGTAAGCGGGAACTTTCTCTGTTGTAGTTCAGGCTTCCGCTAGAAGCCAGTTGATGCAACCCTCGGGCATCAATCTGCCGATCGGCGTCGTCGCGTGAGGTCGTACGGCCACGTGGTGCGTCTTTGTTTTGCAGTGCTTCTCCACTGTTCATCGAAATTTGCGATGGCCGAAACAAAGGGACAGCGTGCTTCCGTGAAATTTTGTTTTCTGCTGGGTAAAACGGCGACCGAATCAATTGTCATGCTTCAAACAGCTTACAAGTACACTGAGCAAAACACAAGTTTACGAGTAGTTTTCACGCTTTAGGAATGGTCACACGTTGCTTGAAGACCAGCTTCGTTCACGACGACCGTCGACCTCCTGAACGAATGGAAGCATCATAAAAATTCATGAACTGATCTTGGAGAACTGTCACTGAACAATTGACGAACTTGTTGATATGATTGGTTTGTTCTGGAGCTCCTGCCAACGAAATTTGAGCGAGAAATTATGAATGAAGAAAGTTGAAGCAAAATTTGTGCCTCGCTTGCTCACGGAAGATCAAAGGCAGTCACGATTGAATGCATATCGTGAACTGAAAGAATATTTGAAAGTTGATCTGGGCCTCTTTTCGAAGGTCATCACTCTTGATGAAAGCTGGTGCTACGGAATTTGCAGATGTGGAAGAGGTGAAGAAAAAAACGACGGAGGCGTTAAAAGGCATCACTTCGCAAGAGTTCCATCACTGCTTCGATCAGTGGAAAACGCGTCTTTGAGCAATGCATTGCTTCAAATGGAGAATACTTAGAGATCGTTTCCGAGTCATATAAACTTATAGTGTCGGTTTTCTGGTTTCTCTGGCGTATATACTCCCTACCACTGGACGTCACGCGAGTCTGTCGCAGGAAAATTCATTTTTGAAAGCTGATTAGAGTGGAGCAACGCGAAATGAAGTGTTTTGCTGAAGGTCGCAAAGCACCACACGGTCTAGGAATCGAAAAGACACTCTTACGATCACCAGCTCAACACCTTAACCATTAAGCCATGTGCCTCCACTACACACACACACACACACACACTATAGTGAAGAAAAATGTACTTATTGATTAATTAGAATTATTCAACTGTTATTAAAATAAAACAATTATTAAAATGCCAATTTTATTATTTTGATAATATGTATATATATATGATTGCTTCATCTTGACAGATAATAACCGTCCCACCAACACAGACATCACACTCCATCACAAGTTGTAAGAGGCAGTTGGTATATTATCAAAATGAGGTTTTCAGGTTTCTGTTCTTATTGAACTTTGAATCACACACTTGAATCACAAAGCTAGTTTTCTTTCATTGGGGCATGTCTGTCTCTCTAGCTCTGTACCGTTCTATTCAATTGTTTTCATTAAAAATAAGTGATTATAAAGTTTTACTCGGAGATAATTTGAGAATGTTTGTAGCAGTTTTATACCTCTATCATATAAACATTACTGTAAATTTTTATTTCGTTATAGACAAATGTGGATCTCTAAATAATGAAAGATTTGGATTGTTTTGTGTATCTAAATCGACACTTTTTTTCAACAACTTACTTCGTTTTATCTTCGTCTCTCCTCCTCTCCTCTTTCTCTGTCTCAGAAATTTGGTTCATAACCCTTTGCATTTAAAACATTTTGTCGTTTTCAGCACATTCTGTCTTTCACTCTGTTACCTTACAACGCCGTTTATCTCTTTCTTTCGCACATCCCTCTCTTTCTCGTTCTCTACTGACTCTATTCAATTGGTTTCATTACAAATAAGTGATTAGAAAAGTCTTCTTTGAGATACTTTGAAGAAATATTGTAAAAGTTTTACAATATATCTATTTATCATATGAAAATTTACTGTGATGATATCATCTCATACCCAAAAGAGACAATATATACACATATACATAAACACACACTCACACGCACCCCCATACTCACACACACACACAAGCATATGTGCTCATGAGACTTTAAATATGGTCGAGCTGAGTAAAACTGTTATTGAAAATATATGTAACCTCTACCAAATATGTTGAGTGCCACTTTCGTTTGTTCACTCACTCGTACAGAGTCACGCATGCAACCATACATACTAACACGCATGTTCATGACATTTCAACATTGATGAAGTCTGTTGGATAATATAATGCAAACATTAAAAAGCAAATAAAATAAAGCTGAACAAAATGAAATGATGTGCAATGGTATAGAGAAATAGTTATAACATATGTAGCCAAGGAAAAATATTCCAGGCAAGAATCCTTCTCGAATTTAAGAGACGTAGACGCAGCAAGTTGATAATAAAATACACAAATACTATATAGAAAAAAATTAAAACAGACGTAAATGAGCAACGCATAATGAATTTGGTATGGGATGGAGTGAAAGAGAGTTTGTATTAAAAAAAAAAATGAATAATGCTTGAGGAAGATATAGTTAAAGTGTAAACTGTGGTGGGAGATGTTAGCTAACCTTTAGCACACGACTTAATGACTTAACTGAAAATTTATATATAAGATCAGTCTGAATACAATATACACACACACACGCACGCACACACACACACACACACACACACACACACACACACACACACACACACACACACACACACACACACACACACACACACACACACACACACACACACACACACACACACACACACACACACCAGGTCATTCCATAAATAATGTCCGGACTTCTACATTTTCAGTTTGTAAATGCTTTACAAATGTCATTAGACATTTTAGAATGTCTAATGACATCAAATAATATTTATATGCATTTGGACATACTTAAACTAATTCAGTTTCATTTTGCAGGATAATCTAATTGCAATTTCACTAATTATAGCTCGAGTTTAAAAATGGGTACCCTGCAGCTGAAGTTATTTGAAATATTCACTCAAATTATAGAAAAGTGTGTCTGAATGAAAGAACTTACAGCATAATGTACTATGAGATCAAGGGAGAATTTGTGTTTTATCTTATTATATTCTTTCAGTATATGGATTAAAAAATCACGCAATACGAACCTTAATGGCTTTTTAGACGTTAATTTATATCTAGAAACTAGCATTTTAAAATCTTCCTCTAAACCTTATATGAAAAACTATTCTGTATTGATAAAAATGACTATCAACTGTCTAGCATTCTTGAGAATGCTCCTTATATAAGTAAGCAAATTTTTTCCTTGTCAGTAGATGAAGCGGCTTTCAATACAGTCTTGAATTACTCTAACGATCTCCTTAAGAACAACAGGTTTTCAGAGCAGACCTAATATGTGAACATTCAAAATAACTGCGAGATCTTGCAAGGATTGGCCCGCAATACTTTTCTAGTTCAAACCAGAAAGGTTTTGTGGTTCAATCCGGCATTCAGTATGAATGTAAGGACTAATGTAGCCAAGGAAATCTTCAACTTACTGTCAAGGCATATTCCCAATGCTATTACAAGATATATAACAGAAGCACCCTGAGATTTAGATATTCTTGTTGCGAGAACTTAACCTTGTTGGTAAAACAGCACTATGTGAAAAGACTCTGAAGCCAATAAAAATGAAATATCTGAAATATAATTGTGTAGACCCTAGCAACTTCCTACTTAATGTTAAAAGGAGTTCTGTATAGAACTTAATGCTAAAAGGAGTTATGTATAGGACCATTTCATACAAAACCCATACAAAATGGTATCTTAGCGTGTTTTCTCTTATGTATGTATGTATGTATGTATGTAGGTATGTATGTATGTATGTATGTATGTATGTATGTATGTATGTATGCATGTATGTGTGCGTATGCATGCATGCATGTATGTATGTATGTATACATATATGTATGTAGGTATATAGGTAGGTAGTAGGTATTTTCCTACCTATCTTTCGCTGGCGGCGGAGGTAAATATAAATATAATATATATATACAAATGTATATATATATATATATATATATATATATATATATATATATATATACGTGTGTGTGTGTGTGTGTGTGTGTGTGTGTGTGTGTGTTTGTGTGTGCGTGCGTGTGAGTGTGTTTGAAATATACAAGTAATTCAGTGCACAGCCACACACTAACCGTGTACGTGCACACATATTCACATCCATTACATATTATCTACTGAATCGACATGAAACATAAATAGTTTAATTAATTAGTCGGAAAAGGAA
This sequence comes from Octopus bimaculoides, assembly GCF_046866305.1. Classification (NCBI taxonomy): domain Eukaryota; kingdom Metazoa; phylum Mollusca; class Cephalopoda; order Octopoda; family Octopodidae; genus Octopus; species Octopus bimaculoides. The sequence goes on from NC_142928.1 coordinate 59,553,263, forward strand.
GTGCAGTAACACCTTCTTGTGTGACCTTTCAGGCTAGTGAGATCGTCGTAGTTGATATTAGGACAGAATTCGTGAGAGAACTCCTAAAAGCTATTGTCGAAGGAATAACTAAAAATTGCTTATATGCCTAGGTCTGGGAAGGGAACAGATGAGAAATAGTAGGGATGACCTAAAGAAAAGAGACAGCTGCATGAAATCGATTCAGGAAGGGTGGTATGAAACTTGTCGCTTCGTATGAACTGTAGTCGTTGAAGTAGATGTAGAAGTAGAAAAACAGTACTTCGTTGTGTTCGAGATCATAGAGATTTTTTGGGTAGTTTTATTTTTAATACAGTCTAGAAAGTCACTGCGTGTAGTAGCAACAAAGCCCCTTACATATGAATCGTTGTTTAAAATTAGTTTCCAGGTGATGGTGATTGCTATTTATAAATGTTTCCGTCACCTTTGACATGTTGGGAGTGAGTTTGGTAGAGTGAAAGTAGTTGCTGGATCCCATCGTTTGTCTTTCTTGAGAATGGAGCATCTAAACTGGGATAGACATCTGTAATGAAGGAAATTTTGAAGAGCTCTACCGAGATAGGAGTTGCATATAAACAGCAATATTTAAGAATAATAGTTGATGGGCTGAAGTTAAAGGAAAATGTCTCGCATGTGGTGATTTTGGGAAGGAGTTGATGGCGAAGTGAAATAGAGAAAGAAAGTGCTATAGAAGTTTTAGATGTGTACTTATGTGTGTGTTCAGTATGAAGATAGAAGCATAGTAAGTAGAAGATATGTCGGTGTACTGCTTGCACGACTATCTTTATTGAGGAGAGGTATACTGTAGGATTCAGTCAATTTTTATAAATACAGCCGCGAATTCATTGCTTTCCTGATGGCTTTAGTGCAAGCATTTCAGTGGAGAGGAAACGCTTTCTACTTGGTCATTGTATGTACCCACCTCCAAATTTTGTAAACAGTGTTATCTCTGCAGTTGCAGCTGTTTTGTGTTTGTGAATTTATGTGTATATCGCGAACACATGCGATCATGGTTACAAAGATGGTATCATTCAATTAGTATTTTAGAATAAGTCAAAAATCAAACAAATTTGCTGAGTTATCAGTGTCGAACCGTTGAAGCTTTATGAGAGGAGTCAAGAACAGGTCTTGTGAAGTAAAATGAGTTAATAATCTTCTGGCGATAGAGAAGGCGATATCTTGGTAAAGGTTATACAATATTACCTATTGAATAAATTCAACAAGCATTTTTCTCTCTTTAAGAGTACTCTTTACACAAGTATATTTTTGTAATATCATTTGTTGTATTAGCGTTTCAGAATATATTTTGTTTGACATTTTTATCACATTTACTGCAATATAATCAATACTTTTTTTGTTTTTCTTCGCAAACGCGTACGGAACATTATTTGCACATTAAAACTGGTAATCAGTTTGTGAGATGGATGCATCTCTTTCTAAATATGGCTTGTACAATATATGAAATGAGGAGTGATAACAGCTACCAATTTAGCTAAAATCCACCATCTTGAAAAGGGGAATTTGGTGCAAAAGATTTTCTCCCTCTAATCATGCGTATAATGTTCCGTTAACATTCTTAGAATGTGTCATCTTCTATTATGACAAATATCATATCTAAGATAAGGTCATGGCAGCAAATATTTTGTTAGCATTAATACTGCTGTATTTTCTTTCCAAACATCGAAAATATATCTTATCCAAACCAACCAAACAACAACTATAATATAATATAATATCGAAATCAGTTTAACCACCACGTCAATGTCTTTAGGTACTATTAACAGATACCGCTCTGTCATATGCACTGAAACCAAATCTTAGAGCTTAAAAATAACCCATAAGATGCTGTGTTTTCTTTCCTTTCCCCTCTGTCTTAGTGGCCTTTTAAAGGATCGTAGGTGTTGTCTTCCTCGTTGCCTTCTTCTGGTGTAAGAAAATAAATATAATTTCTTACATAGACCTAGTCGCACGCTTTTCTTGGGTGGCAAAAGTTTGATCAAATCTACCCAGTGTTTAAGTGAGACTAATTCTATCGACCATAGAATCACAAAAGAAAAAAAAAACAAAGAAAAAACAAAAACAGAAAAGAACAAAAGAATTTGAACTATTAAATATAATGAACATTTAAAATAAGTACCTATCGAGCACTGGGATCGATGTAATTGCCCTCAAAATTTCAGGCCTTGGGCCTATAATAGAACAAATTACATTCCCGGTACTCATTTTATTAATCAAGAACTTTTTAAACTCAGAATATAAGAAATATTTAATTTGCCACCTCACAACACACACGCTCTTTCTCACTCACTCAGTCACTCAGTCACTCACTCACTCACTCACTGTTTCTCTCTCTCTCTCTCTCTCTCTCTCTCTCTCTACCTCTCACATACACACACAAATGCACGCACAAATACATTTGAACTCTCTAGAATTGCTTTAGGTTATGGTAAGCAGGGTTTTCTGTACTTGTTATTTTCTTTCTCAACCAGCAAACCTGGGGCAATATTTTCTCATGAAGGAAAATCCCTTCTCTCCACGCCAACGAATGATATATTCACATACATACATACATACATACATACATACATACACACACACATACACATACATACATAAACATGTGTATATATATATATTTATGCATATTTATATATATACACACAGTTCACCCATATACATGTGTACATATATGTATACATACATATAGATAAAGTTCGCCCACCGGGCGAACTTTCCGTCTGGCTTCTGTCGTTCATACATTTTAAGAGCTTATATAAAAAGGAAGAGACGAGAAAACATTAACAATTCTTTATTTGCATAAATACAATTTATCATGCTAAAATTTGTCGAGTATGTATCACGGTAGCAGAATAACTGCAAGTGCCTCCCCAGAAGGTGAAATTCGAACACACACACGCACGCACGCACGCACGCACGCACGCACGCACGCACGCACGCACGCACGCATATGTATATGTGTAAAAAGTAATTATCTTTTTTCTTCTTATTTAATAATAATTGCCTATTATTATATATATTTAATCAATAGACACGCGTTAATATTTAACACGCAATACGTCAGAACACCCTACATGAAGTGAACATGAAGATTCATAAACAACTCCCTCAGTAAAAAGTAATCAGAAAACGAAGGACGGGGGTTGGTCAATATCAAAGCATAGACAGGAAAGAATGATGGTAGAAAGACAGAGAGTGAGGTATCTGCGTGTCATTTTGTGCACATAGAACCATCGTAGGCTATAGATTTTCATTTATGTATTTACTGTATGCTAATATTCCTTCTGAGACAAGCAGCTGTTTATATGTAGCTGAGACATGAGTGTCTGGTTTATTATTTACACTGCATATTAACTACTCAGAAAGCAAAAAGGAAAAAAAAAAAAAGAACTATACATGGTTATGTTTCTTCAGTCCTCAGCATGAACAAGAGATCTTAACAGAGAGAGAGAGAGAGAGAGAGAAAAAAAAAAGCATTACAGCCGACATTGTTTACCTTAAGGATATTGTAAAAACAAGATAGAAAGTTGGTTTTGCAAAATATTCTCTTCAATGACCTGCTTTTGTACATGCATTGCATGTGCAATTTTTCACTGAGGGTGTCTATTGATACTTTCAGTCAATTGCAGGACCCAGCAACAGAGGCACATTGAAGAGGCACATAGACAATACATATATATATATATATATATATATATGTATGTATGTATGTATGTATGTATGTATGTATGTATATATTATCAATAATAATAATAATAATAATAATAATAATAATAATAATAATAATAATAATAATATCAATAATAACTCGTCTGTATAAGTTTGGAAGTGTTGTTTTTGGATATTAGTTATTCGATGTCGCTTGGTCGAATGCGTATTTAATTATTAGTACTTTCAAATTTGTATATTGGAATACTACACTGAAGAGGGAAATAAGTGAGTGAATATGAATTTTACATCTCATTAATTCCGAAACGTGTATGTAGTCGAAGTCGTGTAGATTCGTTATTATTTTTCTTTATCTACGTAAAATAAGAGTATTGCTGTCTGGGAGATATCTTATGGTAGAGGAATAGTATTTATGCTATTTCTAAATTCGGTATGTGGTGAAGCAATTTGCTGAACCATAATTATAATTATGCTCATAATTATAGAATTTTTATATATATGTGTGTGTGTGTGTGTGTGTGTGTGTGTGTGTGTGTGTGCGTGCGTGTGTGTGTGAATATATATATATATATATATATATATATATATATATATATATGTATGTATGTATGTAAGTATATATATATGTTTATATATAGGCTCAGGTGTGGCTGCATGGAAAAAAGTTTGATTCCTAAGCGCATGGTTTCTGGTTCAGTATATTAGTTTAACACTTACCAGAAGAAAGTGGAAGTATCTGAACGTTTCGGAGGTTGTCTTTCATCAGTAAAATGCCTAGGAGAGATACGGAGAGGAAGAGAGAGATAGAAATAAAGATTGGTAGAGAGAGAGAGAGAGAGAGAGAGAGAGAGAGAGAGAGAGAGAGAGATAGAGAGAGAAAGAAAGAGAGGGAGACAGAGAGAGAGTGAAAGGAAAAAGGTGCGTGAGATTACGAGCTAGATGGGAATGTGGTTCTATGGAGAGAATTACAAAAGAAAGAAGGGAAAGATGTGTTCACACGAATATCTGTGTTTTGAGATAACAATAAGGGTTGGTGATGCATGTCGTTTTTTGGTGCTTGCGCATATGTGTTCGTGTATACATATCTATATATTTACCTGATAATTATTCAGCTAAACATTAGTGGTGGGAGGTGATACGTATGTTTCACGCTAATACGATCATTCGCGCACTAGCATGGCTCACACAATTTACTTTGCATTATACATTGAGTTTAAAGCAAAGAGCAGGCGGAATAGCTAACACACCAGAGAAAATGATTAGCGTCGTTTCTTCTGTCTCTTTATGTTCCGCCGAGGTCAACTTAGCCTATTATCGTTTTGGGCTCCATAAAATAAGTACCAGTGGAACACTTGAGTTATCGACTAGCTCCCTCTCTATAAAATTCCAGGCCTTGTGCTTATACATTGGTTTCAGATTTCGGCACAAGGGTAGTAGTTTTAGAGGAGGAGCGAAGCCGATTAGATCGACCCCAGTGCTCGACAAGTACTTATTTTTTCGACCCCAAAAATATGAAAAGGCAAAGTCGACCTTGACTGAATTTGAACACAGACAAATTATACATTGAGAGCTTTTAACGCTTTTATTTTCTTCAATATATACATTATATACATACACACGCTTACACCCCCACCCACCCATACACACACACACGCACATAAATATATATGTGTGTGTGTTGTGTGTGTGCGTGCGTATAAGCACATACATACATACACACATAATACATACATACATACATGAACACACACACATACACTTATATTGAATATGTATTTACGAATGAGAAAATTATACAATATCGATAATGTAAAAATAGCAGAAGGAAATATGACAGTAATTATTAAAGGTTCTTTACACACTCGAACACATACACAGACACATACGCACACACACACATACACACACATACACACACATACATGCGCACACACACATACGTGCACACACACGCACGATCACACTCAAACACACACACGCACCAGTTAATAGACGGAATATAAAATTAATTTCTTTGAACTCGTAGATTATTTCTTACGTTCCAAAATATTTCAGTTTTTAATTTTAATTGATCAAACACAAACATCAGATAAAACACTTTTTTCCTCAAAGTAATTGTTGTTTTCCTCCACTTTAGTCTTATCTATCAAAATTTCTAACGATTTATCTTTACTATATAATTGGCTGGTCGGTATACCTGCGAAAATATACATAAATACATACATCTCTCTCTCTCTCTCTCTCTCTCTCTCTCTCTCTCTCTCTCTCTCTCTCTCTCTCTCTTTCTCTCTCTCTCCCTGTATATATATATATTATATATATATATGAATCATTTTCTCGTAAATTATTTGTTCCGTATTGAAATTATTTCCACACTGGTGGCTGCCATGATTTCGGCGCAAAATGAACCAGTTGCAGCACAGACTTCACCATGACTGGTAGGGGCTCTCTATCATGGTAATGCGTGCTGAGGAATGTGAGGTTATTATGCCAGTCTAGAAACCGGTCCATGTGTGTCGAAATACTTTAATGTAGCCCGTTAGCCTTCGGACGGTTGATTTCTATAGTTATTATCAATGTATATTGGCGATTTAAATAGGAGTTTTAACTGTTGCTTCCAGCAGGTAGACATACTTAATATGTCCTTTGATTAATTGTAATCCTTCAGCTATTTAATGCTTTTTTTTGGGGTGGGGGACTGCAATCTCCTGTATTATTGAATCTGTTATCCTTTTTAAATTGTTACACTAGATAATAACAGAGTCAATGGTATCTTCGCAAATTATTTTTTCGTGAATTATGTCTCTCGTAAATCATTTGTTCCGTATTGATATATATATATATATATATATATATATATATATATATATATATATATATATATATATATACATACACGTATGTATATATACTCGCTTTTGGATTTGGTTTGCAAGATTCATTATGTGAATTCGTGTGTTGAAGTATATTTTATTGTGTGTGGGGAGAGTCATTCTCTTTTAGTGCCTTATTACTTAACACACTCCTCGATTCAATTTCCACTCATTTACTTATTATTTTTTTATAAAACTTTTGCTGTGTCTTGCCAACTTTTCGGTAGCCGTTGACTCTGTCCGTTATCAGAGCTGCGTTCTTTTTGTAGGTATGTAGATGACATTAATATTCTAGTTAGGACAATCTCTAGTATCTGTAATGTAGAAACCGAGAGAAGCATAATGGAGAGCATCCAGCATGTAGCTAACTCCATCCATCAAAGTATCAAGGTAACTATAGATTACTCCACCAGGCACCCTGCCCTTAATACTGAACTTTGAGACTGAATACCACAGGTGCAGCTCCTCCACTTCTATTACATGAAACTACCCATGGCTTCTGAATATTCTATTCACAAGAACTCAGCTTTGTTACACAACATGAAAATCAACATACTGATAGCAGACTTAGTTAGGATAATGAACAACATGTCCCCACTATGCAAACCCTATGAAACAAAGAAACATGTACAGAACTTAATGGACCCCATGATATCTCTTGATATGACCAGAAAGATAGGGTTCGGCTATTCAGGGGTGCTAGAATGAAGTTAGATAGCATTGTATGCGATGAAACCAGTTGTACCTGCCCTAGATATAGAAGTAAAGACTGGAATAGGATACAAAGAATATATGACAAAACAAATAGGGTGAACACGTAGTACAAAACCGACAAATATCAAGGAGTGATGCTTGTAGAGGCCACATCCCATGGAGAACTAGCCTGAAGATTTAGAAAAGCTCTGAGGGAGGCCAAACTCAACGTTAAGATCGTTGAAATGCTAGGGAGCTCCATCAGATCACAACTATGTAGGACATTACCCCTTTGAGAATACTACAACTTCAGAGTATGTAAGATTAACCCTCATTAATCCTTAACAATAGAACTAGAAATGTAGTCTACAGTGTAAGGTGCATAGAAGGTGCTTGTAAAGACAAGAACATGATATGCATAGAAGCATTGCAGAGAGACTAAACGACCATTTCACACAATATGACGACAAAGCGCACACACACACACATACACACAAAAACAGTCCTCCACACTTTACCAACATAACAAAGACCAACATGGAGGCACACTGGGTCAATTTGAAGTCCGCATTTTATCCTAGCACTTGAAGGACCCAATACTCAAACAAATATAGGAGTACATCCTCATAAATGAAACATAGCCAGTATTAATTAGGAAATATACGTACAAGGTAGTCATACTTCAAAACCCACCGTTTAAATATACACAGGTAGGCTGTTATGCAGCCGTGTATATATATACATATATATATATAAGGTATTGATATCTGGAAGACCCAAAGAGTAGCAGGTAACGCTAAGTATGTGCTATGGACAGATCGTAGTTAAACTCTTGCTTCTATAGTGATACGAGTGAGGAGTTTAATGTGGGGCTTGTATTAGCATGTATATATACATATTAGAAAAAAGCGATAACAAAGCCTTTGTTATCTCTTTTTGACTAATATATATATATATATATATATATATATATATATATATATATATATATATAAAGTGTAGTATATTGCCACTTAAGTGTGGCTGATCCCTAGGGGTGGATGTCGTGTGTCGATAAGCCAGCTGGAGGAGATGTCCTCCTGGGGCTAAAAGCAACAGTAACATCCACCCCTAGGGGTCAGCCACACTTAAGTGGCAATATACTACACTTTATCGTGCAGTTACTGTTAATACTTCATTTAGAGAATTAACATTGCTTATATATATATATATATAACTTTGATAACTTTGATAGGTTTCGGCCAGTATAGGCCCAGGTGAAGTCTAGCTTAACAGCACCATCTGGTGAAATCTTTTAGTCATATATGTGGTACCATAGGCCCACTCTAGCAAAGAGTTATTATTGCTTGAGACATATACGGATGTAGGAGGTTGGTCCGGGATTCTTTGAAGAAATTTGTCCAGTGAACTTTTGAATTTTATGGGATCCATTTCCGTTTCGATGTATTTTGGCATGGTATTAAAGAGAGCTGGACTGTGTGTGGTAAAGTAGTTGTGACGCAATGTTGTTATGTGTCCTGAATGCGATTTTTGTAGTGGGCGGATATCACGGGGGCCAAGTCTTAGATGGATTTTAAAACTGATGCCAACATCAATTGTGCCATATATATATATATATATATATATATATATATATATATATATATATATATATATATATATATATATATATATATAAGGGAAATAAGACAAGGTAGAAAATACGAAAATAATTTTATCGTGAAGAACATCGGTTTCAGTCTATGCGACATTTTCAAATTAGAGTAAAGCATGAAAAACAATTAAATTGTGGAAAAATGAAATGAAATGTTTTTTAAAAAATATTTCCATAGTTTTCAAATGTAAGGTACATTTTAATCTTTTCTGTCTGTCTGTATCTCTCTTTTTTACTCTTGTGAAGGGTTCGTAGAAGGTAATAGGTAGTAGTAGTCCTAAAAGAATATTTGATTTAAGTTTTTGGTTTTGATTGTTTAAGCAGCAGTAGTAGCCTAGGAAAGATGCGGCGAAGAAGAAGAAAAAGATGGAGTAGGAAAAAAAGAGGAAGAATAATAAAAATACGGGAGTGGTATGACAGTAGTAGGTTGTTGGTGGAATCCTCTTAAATGGTCAAGTGACGTAAAAGTTACCTGTTGTGGTTGTAATAGTAGTGACTGGAGTTGTTCTGAATAAATTCATGGGAAGTGACTATTCTGAATATATCGTTTTTAATATTTGCGTGGGTATTATTCTAAGGCCCTTGTAGTAGTGTCATTTGTGGTGGATGCATTCAAAATAAGTTTTTTATTTTGTGATAAAATATAACTCTTTGCTAATGCGCTGACTACAGGTTGCATCGTCCCTGAATTTATAGAGGGGAAAAAAATTGAAGTTGGATTGTTTGATATTGGCGCAAATGTCGATGTGATCACTGAATGCTATTTTTCTGTATTCCCGAATTTTGATCTGCGATCTATGTAGAGCCATCCTTTGACGTAGACTGTTTTTGGTTTGGCCTATGTATTACTCTCGACGCCCAGAGAAAGTTAATACATATATTACGTTCTCCAAAGCACACGTGAAGTTGTTTTTCACAGTATATATATTATAATATTCGGGAATGTCAAAATCCAAACTTACAAGGATATTCAATTTAGTAATACCAAATTGAATTTTATAATGAAAAATATATTAATAATTTAGAGAAGAACCACCAAGATGCAATCCAAACAATGAAGGAGATCAGACACCATCAAGAAAAACGTACTCTCCAAAATACTGATTTAAAAATCTATGAAATCTAAAAGAAAAGTTTATAATCTATAAAATATATAAAATATTAGATAAAAATTTAATTCAGTTTAGTAAATTCATAAAAAAGAAATTGAATAATAGAATACGCGCGTTTCGTGGCCACATAATAGTGGAAAAATCTGTGCAATTTACAATAAATCGATCAAGATAATTTCCACTCAGAATGAAGACACTCTTCCAAAAAAATTATCCTAATATTTAAATAATGCAAATAAAATAAAACAGGAAAAAGTAGAAATATCTGTACGTGTAGGAAAGTAATTATTAGTACAATACATAAAATGTCAAGGTTTTATAATAATAATCATCTGTCAAGTTAAAGGCATAATTTGTCTAATGGAGAAATGCTTCCTGTGGATTAAGAATAGGAAAACATATAAAAAGATAGTATTATTAACTATTAAATGAATTCGAACGTTTAACAGTATTAATAAAAAGAACAGCATCACTTATCTTATCGAAGATTCTTTGTTGACTGTAGTATTACCCATAAAGCATATAATTTATACGACGTGTGTCATGTGACAAAATGGCGTCCCTCCGTGAACACAAATATCCAATTTACTATGTAAAATTAAGATATGTAAATCACGTGATAATATGCCGTCATAAGGACAAGAGAGAAGAAGAACGTATTAAATGAATAAAATGACGAAGTATGTATAATAGACGGGAAACTAATAAATAGTATGCTATTTAATGGAAGAAAATTTAATTATTATTAAAGTTTAAGTGATAAGAACTAATAAATGTATTAAATATCTAATGTACGTAAGTTATACTATATTATGAGGAATAATAATATTTCAGTGAACTTGTTATACGTCTCTGAGTAGTTTATTTCTATTCGAAATATAGTAATGACTTTGTAGAAGAGAATAAAGTTTAGTTAGTCGTGTAGGTTTGTGGGATCTATTTTAAAACGGGGGCCACAGTTTTCATTAATGTTTTACGTAGTGTTTTTGGTACCGAAAGACTTTCAAACTTCGTATACTTATCTATTTTGTGTTATAGAACAGAAAAATATTTTTGTATTCGAAATTATTTCATGTAAAAAATTGTCTTATTTCGATAATTTCAACCAATCACTGACAAGTATTCAGTTGTTTACATTTACTCCTTTGGCTGATTAAGCGGTGTAAAGCGTATTTAATCTCCATAACTTCTGACATTTGCAGAGAGGCATTTTAAATTTGCTTTTTTCATTTGCTTTTTTTTTTCGTTTTATTTGCTTTTTTCTTTTTAAATTTGCTGTTTTACCCTAACCCTAACCCTAACCCCAGGGTTAGGGTTAGGGTTAGCATATAATAGAAAGGTTTATTAGCTACTGCCAATATGCTTCAGCCATTTTTTGACAAGGAAATAATAATTTTATCACCGATAGAACTGTTTCAGAATCGTTTGTTTATGTAGTCGGCACTTAATGTATATCGGCTGAATGGACGTCAGTGATTGGTTGAAATTACAGAAATACGACAACTTTAACATGGAATAACTTAGGGATTTCTTTTTTTTTAAGAAGACGAAGAGAAAAAGATGTTTTATATGACACGTTCTACCAGTGCTCCAAGTTTCAAAGTGTTTCGTTAAGAAAATACTGTGGCCCCCGTTTTAAAATAGATCCGGTTTGTGTGTGTTCAAAATGTTGTTACAGTTATCTCTTTCAGTCTGGAACAAAAAAAGATGCTGGCAGTTTAGTTTATTATATGTATAGTAATGATATAATGAAATTAGAATAATTTAGGGCAGTTGTAACTGCCTCTCCAGAAAAGCCTCAAACCTAGACTGCACCTCGTATTAACAGCGTGGCTCAGATCTACATTATTAATAAATTCACTGACGCAAAATGCAAGGCTGATCATTCAGATGACTTCATTCTCAGTGGTAGATAATCAGGCATATTAATAGCAGTTTGCAATTGGATGTTGAGTAAATTCGTTACCGTTTGCCAGTGCAGATCTCATTATGAGATTTTATATTTTTTATGACTGTTCAGTATTTCAGAGACTATTTGTGGAGGAAAATAAGAAGATGGCAACTCTGGCGTTGTAGACAGGAGAAATAATTACATTAGATCCCTTGAAAATTCATTCCAGTGTTATTAAGTCACGCAATTTTTTGTGTTAGTATATTAGTAGAAAAGTATGCCCTCATGTTTTTCTGATATGTATTTTATTTATATTTGCTTCTGCATATATATATATATATATATATATATATATATATATATATATATATATATATATATCACATGCTCAGATAAGGGAAGAATGAGAGAGAGAGAGAGAGAGAGAGAGTGAATGAAAGAGAGAAAGAGTAAGAGAGCATGCATAAGTGTTTGTGTATGTGTATATAAATGTGTTTATCCTAGCAAAATTTGAGATTGGTTTAAGCTATTCGGTTACACTTACGATCCTTGAGAAAGGTCAAAAACCTCGTTTCTCCTTCAACCTTAAATCAATATGGTTGGTCATGCAGTGATGAAAACGCGTCATTCTATCACACCAGAGTGTGTATAAGAGCAGATGCATTTGTCTCGTGCAATTATTTACTGGTATAAATATAGTTATGCCTTGTGATATATCTATGCATTATATCGGATAAAGTTTGTATATTGCAACGAAAGAACTGGAACCTTTGCCTCAAGTTACCGTATCTCTAATAAACGGAAGAGAGCGCTATATAATAAAAAAATAAGATCCTCGTGATTTGTGACAATATTTAAATTTGACACCCGGTTTTAATCTTAAAACATTAACACTAAGACTGAAACTAATTCCATTTACATCTTGAATTTTATTTTCAAAAATATGCAACTCTGGTACTTGACGTTTATGTTGTTGACTCTTGAAAAGTGAAAAGTAACTGTGACTTCATTAAACAGGAAGTCCAAATCCTGCGAAGTATTTTGTTAAGCCGCTACTCGACTGTTTCTGTAAAAAATTAATTTTGCTACTAATGTAATTGAGAAAAATTAATCACCCTGGAGTTGCAAGAGCTGGTGCAGAAAGGACATTGAGAATTGTGTGCATAGAGTCAATAATATCTCTTTACAAACAAATTAATGCTTCCTGTTACTTTGCAAACCATTTTCTCTCTAAATGTTTATATATCATAACTAATTCTCAAAGGAGATACATCAGCATGTAACATTGTATCATGTACAATTGTCTTCATTTATAGAATTAAATACGATACTGTGCAGCAAGTAAACTATAAATGAAGTGGTAAACTTTTGGAGGAAAATGAGACAACTTTCTAGTCAGTTTAAGTCTTCGACTAAAACCATGTTCTTTTCTTACTTTCAGGCGATGAGTCAGGAATAAAACAGGGATCTATACACGACGTTTGTAGGCCTAACGAAGGGCTTTGATACCTTCAGTCGTGAGGGGCTCTGGAAAATCATGGAAAAGTTCGGCTGCCCGGACAAATTCATCAGTATGGTGCGACAGCTTTACTACAGCGTGCTCGCTCGATTACTGGACAGTGGAGATTCTTCCAATGCACTCCTAGTCACTAAGGTGTCAGCAAAGCTGTGTACTCGCACCTACGTTGTTCAGTATGATGTTCTCAGTTATGCTGTTGGTTGCCTTCTCGCCTTCTGCAACGATGGCGAAACCAGCATGAAGACCAGATTCAGGACTGATGATAGACACTTCAACCTGCGGAGGCTACAAGTGAAGATCAAAGTGGAAGAAGATTCAATGCGCGACTTCCTGTTCGCAGACGACTGCGCATTCAACACCGCCACAAACGCCCAGATGCAGCAGAGCATGGACTGCTTTTCCACTGCTTAAAACAACTTTGACCTCACAGTCAGTATTAAGAAAACAGAAGCCGCAGGTGAAACCAACTATCACTGTTCAAGGGGAAACCTTGAAGGTTGTTGGTAGGTTCACGTACCTCGGCAGCATGAAGTCGGGCGGTTATGTGAATCAGTATAAGAAAGGGGAAGCATTAAGCTGGCCACCAAGCTGAATGTGAGCCAAGAAGTTGTACTGCCTATCTTACCTTAATCCTGCGAGACTTGGATGGTTTACGACGCTATACCAAAAATTTAAGCAGCTTTCACATGAACTGCCTGAGAAAGCTGATGAAAATCACCTGGTAAGTCAAGGTTGTAGACCTGGATAACCCACCTCCCGCCGAGCTGATCTACGAAGCTTTTACACACTGTTCCGAGAGCGCAAGTTAGGTGGGTTGGCCAAATTGTTCGAATGCCTGATAGACAACTACTCAGGAGACTGTTTTACAGCGAACTAGTGGGAAGCAAGCGCACACAAGGTGGTCAGAAAAAGCGCTTCAGTGATACACTCAAATTCCCAATGAAGAGCTTTGAGATCAACTCGGACACTTGGGAAACGCAAGCACAAGAAATCCCTGTCTAGCAAACTTGCACCAACGAACAAAACAGGATTACAGGGTCATCAAAAAAATGCGAAAGGCGCGAGTCAAAGAGCCAAATCCTTACCTTCAGTCCTAGCAGGCCACTAGTACCCGATCTGCGGCAGAACCTTCCAAGCACACATCAGACTCATTGTCCATAACCGGACACACCGTGCCCTGTCTTCTCCCATATGACGTCCCTGATCATCGTCGACGACGATTGAACTAATAACGCTGAGGATTATCTGAATATTATGCTCACCGTTTCTATCTTTCTTAAAAATATATAATGCAGCTGCAATTTGTTATCTAGTAAAAAAAACCAAAAACGTAGGACTATATATCTAGCAAAATAAGCATGCGATAAAATTTCGATTCTCAATTGAAGCCGCGCAACTTTTCTTATGGTTCTTAATGAAGAGGGAAAAGAGATGAAAGTCGCAGAATTTCACTTGGTTTGTACATTTTTAGATGCTTGTCTAGACAAGTGGAATCAATGTATTTGTGTTAATGTATTTGTGTTTATATATATATATATATATATATATATATATATATATATATATATATATATATACATACATATATTTATGTATATATACAAATATATATATATATATTTGTATGTGTGTATATATATATATATATATATATATATATAGATATATATATACATACATGTATACAGACACTCACACATAGACACACATTAGGAAGTCGGGAAGTAAGCTTGAGGCAATCTGAAATCCAGTTTCAATTACCAGTTGAAACAATTTTCCGTTAGTCACTCCGTATCAGAAGTTGATGTCTGTGTTTCTCATTTTTATTATCACTTAAGTAATAATCAATATGTTTAACAGAATAGCGATGAGTTAGCAGAAACAATAGACCGTCGGAATATTTCCTTGACAATAGTTCTTCCAAACTTAGAAGTTGAAATTCTATTACAAAGTAGATGCCAACTAATATACTGGCAAAAAAAAAAAAATCCAGTCGGATAGATTAATTTCCTTAAAATGTAGTTTTATGTCTATTTTAATAAATGAATATTATATATAAAAATAAGAAATCATGTGAGGTTGCGGAAACAGTCGGGCGGCAGAAGTCTTGCTTTCTTTACTTATGTTTAATTCTCTAACTTCTATTCTGCTTCTGCGACAGGATGAATATTGCCCTTTACTGCTTACTCCCCTCCCCTCCCCTCCTCCTCATCCACCCCTCCCCTCCTCCTCCTCCACCCCTCCCCTCCTCCTCCTCCACCCCTCCCCTCCTCCTCCTCCACCCCTCCTCCCCCTCCACCCCTCCTCCCCCTCCCCCTCCTCCTCCTCCTCCTCCTCCTCCTCCTCCTCCTCCTCCTCCTACTACTACTACTACTACTACTACTACTACTACTACTACTTATATACATCTATCTAAACAAGAAATAATGCAGTTAAACTTCGCCCTTCATCTCTCCTGGGTCAATCAAATAAATTTTAGAATTACATAAGTTTCTGGTAGTGAACAGCTGACACCGTAGTACATCTCCAGCATTAGAAGCCGTGAAAAGACACTACTACTACTACTACTACTACTACTACTACTACTACTACTACTAATAATAATAATAATAATGATAATAATAATAATAATAATAATAATAACAATAATAATAACAACAATAATAATAATGATAGGTGAAGCATTTGCAAATACATATTGGTGCATGTATTTTAAAATCCATATATCGTTTTTTTTTTATCAAGTTATGTGACTACGCTCCTGAGAAAACCCACAACGTAAGGGAGCGTTTGACACTTTTGGAGGAAGTGTAGATCCAGAGGAGGCCGTGGGGGAAAAGTTGGTGGAATCACTTATTTACCGGATGAGGGTACAAGATTAATCATAATTCCAACGTTTAGATACCGGGGATGAAGGGTGATTCTCTCGACTATACGAATTTCTTTTAATGATTACCCTTGGGCTTAGTTAAAAGAAATTAACATTAGGAATAAAAAGGAATGACAAATTGGAAGAAACACAAGAGCGCTATGCTAAATGCTTTGCAATGTTTTATTTTATTGATTTTACATAATTTCGTATCATGATTCCGGTAGGATATGACAAGCAGACATAGACGAGTGCATAATTGGTAATAATTGAGACTTATTTTATCGATTTCGCAACGATAAAAGGCAAAGTCAGTTTCAGTCTCTATCATTACTTCTAATCTAACGCTTCCTTCAATGTTAGATATACACTAATCAAAACAACTATGAGAGACTTAGGAGAAAAAAATGTGAAATTATGACGCTTGTTAGCTTTCTCAAGTGCATTGTGATTGTGCTCAGTATCCGTTGAGCAAATGAAGGCATACTGGTTTCAATTCTTTAACTGAAACTAATTCTCTTTATACCGCTCGATTTGGTGGCACAAACACATGTGCATTGCAATTTCTGGTTTGATCTGTTTATATTCCAGCTTGAAATCACTCACGAGTCTATTAAATAATATGTACCAGGCATATACTAGTGACGATTGAATCAAATACGAATGTCCTTGGACATAACTTTGTTTTAATATCACATTACCGTGTTTAACCTAGAAATAAAAGGAAACAAAAAAGGGCCTTGCCGTCCACTATCTGGGTTGTAACAGCTTTATAAAAATATATTTACTCTTGAGTTCACAACAATAATCTAGTTATCTTTTATACAAATATCAAATGAAAGAGCAACGGAAACTAGAAGTGGTACAATACCTGACAAATACCTTTGTTACATTCTAAGATCAAATCCCACGAAGGCCAACTTTATTTTTCAGGTTTTCTATAAATATTCATATATTTCGGTATGGTCACTTTTTTTTTTGCCAAATAAACACACGCACTATGCTTTCGTTCTTCAGATTTATTATTGTTCTTATTTATTATTGTCGTTTGTCAAGAAATTTTTCGTCTCGCATCCAGCGACTCTCCATCCCACGTTTTGTTTAAATCCACAAACTCATATTGATAAAAAGAGAAATTAAACATACTCACACACTCACACACTCACACACGCACAGAAATAGTCAGTACAGGAGGATACACGTGGGATGGAGAGTCACTGAAGAGGTCACAGGATGCGTGACGAGAGATTTCTAGACAGAGGACATAAAATAACAACAATAATAAATCTGAAATGAAGAACGAATATATAGTGTGTACATTTATTTGGCAAAAAAATGACCATTCTGAAATATAACAATAGCTGTTTCAGCACACGATTTCACATCAAGAATCTTGCAAAACAAATATATAAACATTTCTATAATTAAATGCGAGTAATTTCTGGTGCTTGGAATTATTTGAGAGTACTCCACCATCAACACTTTTGGCAATGTGTCTAAGCTTGAAATCGGTATTTAGTTACAAAGTGATTTCACTACATACCATCATTAGGTTCTGAGTTGAAATCCTGAGGTCAAATTTGCTTTTCTTTCTTCGGTTTCAATAAAATAAGTACCAGTAAGATAATGAAGTTCGACTCAGTTCACTCCTCGACCCCACCCCTCCATATTTTTCTTGTCCAGTGACAATGTTAGAAATCAATTTGCTATCACGTATTCTACTTATTTAGCATTTGCTAAGAGACGTTTGAAATGTGAGTGAACCGCAAACTTATATTGCAAATGAACTTTATGGTTTCATAGCAACTAAAACTATTTGAATAACGCTTTATAAATATATTTCAAGTATTACTGACTATCTGTGTGCGTGTATGAGTGTGTACAAGTGGTAGTGAGTATGTTCAATTTCTCTCCTTATCAATATGAGTGTGTGGGTTTAAACAAAAACAGATACAGATAAATATATTAAAAATAAGCATGTTCTAATACCCTCGCTCCCGCGCACAGAGTCATACAGTGATATAAAAACAGTCAGGTGCATTGCATACAAAGGCACACTCATATACATTCAAACATATAAACATAAACATTACTACTTTTGACGCGCACACATTCACTATATCTGCGCGCGCATGTGTATCTGTGTGTGTATTTATTTCCCTGTGTGTGTATGTATATATATGTATGTATATATGTGTATGTATGTTGATATTTATGTATTTGTACACGCACTCAAATATACATTCATACCGTAATATTGTTACACACACATATAATACATCTTTATTTTGCATGATTAGATAATATTATGTTATATTGCTTATATGTGTGTATGCATATATGTATGAATCAGTCTATTCCTCTATCTCTTCATCTCTCTTTCTATCTCTCTATTTATCTATCTATTTTTCTTTCTATCTATCGCGAGTATCATCACCTTTTCAATGGTCATTCCTATGTTGTTGGCTTTTGGTGAATGAGGAAGCCGTGATATCAGCTCATCTTGGCTATTGAATAGCAGAAAGTCAAGGTGCTTTTGGAAAACATCTGTCCACACTCCATGTAGATGTCTCTGGTTTTATGGCAAAATATCAAATAGCTGTGGACCTTTGAACCCCAAGCCATTGCAGTACCTGGTCCTTTCTCTTGACGGGATGGGTTGAAACATATATATGTTCGTTGGACAGTTTTGGGATCTGTTCTATCGAAATCACAGATCTTTTAATTATCTTTTTCAAAAACTAAACAGTTTAAAACTTCGATTATTGGTAGAATTTCTCACGTAGAACCCGGTTTACCCTGAACATTTTTGACAAAATTTCGTATTTTAGAAGTTATTTCGTGTTAAACTTGTCGTGTTTGGGTAATTTTAACCAATCAATGACGTGTACTGTTGT
Source organism: Octopus bimaculoides (assembly GCF_046866305.1). NCBI lineage: Eukaryota > Metazoa > Mollusca > Cephalopoda > Octopoda > Octopodidae > Octopus > Octopus bimaculoides. Next base: position 59,572,476 of record NC_142928.1, read on the forward strand.
TTGCAGAACAGCAACAACTTCCGGCTCATCTCTACTAAATGCATTTAAATATTTTTACTTACTGCCTGTGATTATTTTCACCACTTTGTTCTACTTTATTTTTGTTTACTTGCCTGCTTTAATTCCGTGATTTATTTTCACCAACTTTTGCTTACTTGCCTGCGTTAATTTCGTGATTTATTTTCACAAACTTTTGCTTACTTGCCTGCATTAATTTCGGGATTTATTTTCACCAAATGTTGTGTACTTGTCTGCATTACCTTGTATGTGTTACACCTGCCTGGGTATTTTTTATATGCACTTCTGCCCGAATTGTGTATGTACTGCCATGATATCTTACAGTGCATTTCAAAGTTGAATATTCCGCATTAAAATTGATTTAATCTTTATCCGTTTGTATTGTCTTTTCTTTTGTTTATATCGTATACATGCTTCGTTATGAGTTAGGTTAGGGTTAAAGCTATGGTTTATAAATAGGGTTAGATAGCATGCTAAAGTGTATATGACCCTATATTGTATGCTAAAGTGGCACTAAAGATTAATTGAAACAGATTACCTATCAGAAATTAAGTCATGAAAGGGTTAGCAGTGTCAACACACTTCACATTTGGACTGAACCGAGAGAGTATATATATGGTTCGAAGAAGTTTGTGTTATTTCACATTGAAGTTGGAAAGTGTCAGTTGGTTTGTTCATTTGGAATATTTATTGTTGGTTTGTGAGAGGTTGTTGGATTGTTACGTTTTTATTGCTGCTGCGTTGTTATCTTGTTATTGTATCCCACTGGTACCGTGTATCGTAGGCCATGATCCCGATAGTGGTGGTACTACTATATTGGATACAAACCACGTTACAGCATCTGGCGACGAGGGGTTCGAAGCTCACGTAGGTTGTATTTCACCCGCAAACCAAGCCTGTTTTCTTACCAGATTGTCAGCCTTATGAAATTCCTTCTTTGCCCATGTTTTTTCTTCTGCATTCATCAACATATTATTCAAGGTCAACTGTGTCAATCTTACCAGTCTCGAGTAGTCTGCAAAGCCCATAGGCACAGCTCTTGCCTTTCGTCTCAGAAGGAATGCAAAAGCCAAGGATATAGCCCCTTCGTCCAGCCACATTGTTCAAATAAAACAGAGAAAAAATTAAAAAAAAAAACAGCATCCTCTGCTATTCCTGTGAATTATTAAGATGTATATTATATCAAACTGAGCCCACATCATCATCTTTAACATGGCTCACAGCTCAAACCTCATACTTAATATTTTATCCAATCATTTGTCTCTAGAATGGCAACCTCTACAAGGAAATACTTCTTTTCAGACATTAATTTACAGAAGTTGAAAAAAACATCGTCTACATTCATATTAACAGTTTGGCAAACCCTGCAGATGTTCTCTGAACACCATTTTCCTCTTGCTCACACTAAATAATAGTACTAAT
>NC_142928.1:59578915-59586415 GCF_046866305.1 Octopus bimaculoides
TCTGCTGGATTGTCGCTGACTTGGGGCTAACAACCAACTATCAGTAAGAAAACTAGTGAGTGGAATATTATTTCTGAATATGTAAACAGAAAACAGAAAACTTTCAAGATCAGAAATTAGCTTATAAAATTTAGATACTGACAACAATCATGACCCTATGTTAGCCGCAGACGAACATTAGTTCAGAGAAGTCATTATGCCAGTGCCCAGTATGTCAGCGTCCATATGATAACTATGCAAAAATTTGCATAGTTATCATATGTTATAATTGCTAAAATATAAGTAAACAAGAAATATAAGCGATAAAGCATTCTACATGAACATTTTTTAATGAAGTTAGTTTTATTTAGCTATCATTGACAGAATAAGGTGGCCAGTATTTATGTATTTTCTCTAGTTGAAGTAATTTGCTATCAAATCTGCATTAAACGCTGCCCTACATCTTGAAAAGGGTTATATGTACATGATAAACTAATAGTGAATACGATAAACCAGAAAACAAACAGGAAGGTCAAAAGATACTTATATCACATACACATATTTTTCACATAATAAGGAAAAGCGAACTTATAAGTTTGGTCGACCAGCAGCACATCTGACCAGGGTCTACACCTCAGCTATAACAGTGACTCTCTTATAACGAGTGATGACAGTGACTAATAGTTGAAACGTGATATTTTTAGAGGGTTTATGGCGGTTGCTTTCCTAGAAAAAAAAAATCTAACTAATGTTGATAAGCAGAATCTAATACTGATAAGAAGAAAATTCATGCCTGGTCATGTTATCAGAACCCTTCAGAGTGACTACTTAGCAGTCTATCTTTGACCAATGATTGGTGAATCCCTTCTCATTGCTTTCAGAGGTATCCCAAAGGGATACAAATGCTTGAGAATAATTTAGTTGTAACAAATAGTGCAGTGGAGGCAATCGGTATAAAATCGGTGTTCTAATTGATAAAAAAATTTCAGTTATGAATCTAACTACATGTAGCATTGTCCCAAGTGCATATGTGGGTTTTGTTAGCCTTCTCAACCGTCCGTTGTCACATCTTATATTGCTAGACGTAAGTTTAAAATAATCTAAAATTATTATAATAGTTAACACATCTTTACCAACTTCAACAGACACATTGCAACAAATCTTAATATGAATAAGCTCTGAGCATCCTCACACTTGAATCAGAAGAACTCTGAAGATCTGACAGACGAAAGGGGAGATTGTACTCATTTTTCAACTGCGTAGAGCAACGTGACAAGAAGTGTCTTGCTCACGGACATAACGCGCTGCCCGGTCCAAGAAACAAATTTACGATCGTATGATCGTGAACCTAACACCATAAAAACTGATCTATGTATCGTCATCTCTCTCTGTCTCTGCCTCTGTCACTGTCTGTGAGTGTGTGTGTGATTGTGGTTTCGATTCCCAGACCAAGGGTATGTTGTTATCTTGAGTAAAACACTTTATTTCATGTTGTTCCTGTCCATCAAGCTGTAATTGGATAAGCTTGCAACAAACTGGCATTCCGTTCAGGGGATTGTTGGCTTGGCCCCTTAAAAACACACACACACACACACACATATGCACACACACACACACACACACACACACACACACACACACACACACACACACACACACACACACACAGATATCTTTGGAATATGGATGTAATAGTAAAAAGATAGGCTGGAATGGAAGTTTTGGGGATAATCATGCAGTTAAGGAACGTAAAATATTCATGGTGTACTCATTTTCGATTTAATACTTGAGTTTCATGTCGAGCAAGAAGCTACTACGAACAATGCAGAACGTCGAATCCAAAGCAAAGAAGGGTTCAACTAAAAAGCATTGGAGCAGTTTAGACCATAATTCAGGAATACAAAATATCCAATAATGCTGTAGCTGAAACTTCACCGCTTATTCTCAATACTGATGCTTTGGAAACATTTTGGCGCTGTGTTAAACTGAGGGGAAAAAGCGAAGTATCAAAAGATAAAAATTACTGCCTATGTTCAAGTTGGGAGAAAGGTATAAAAGAGCAGAAAATACTTATGATAGAAGAGGATGCTTTTAATTAGAAACAGTTTTTATTAGAAACAATATATGGGTTATGATTAAGAAAATATTTGGCAATGAAATTATATCGTAATTGTTCACTTTGCTTTTTAGTGTGTCGATTTTCTGTGTCTTCCCTCTCTTTAAATGTAAACAGATATACAAACGTATTGTTTATGTTCGCCTAATAACAATTAGTGTATGTTAAATCACATTAAAAATATAATCAGCTGGTATAATACAACTGAAAATAATTATAAAGCATCACTAGTAGCTCTTCCAAGAGCATTTTCCTATGAACTCAACTAAATTGCTGAAAACAATGTAGAGTGAACACCACAATTAGACTCGACTTTATTCTTTCTACTATTCTTGAACATGCATTCGATATATGTACATAAGGGACACAATATCTGTACTTCAAGATTAAAAATATTTCGTAACAAAAACTTAACTGGACCTACTTTGTAGAGTAGTGTCAAACTAATTCTACATTTGTTGAACCCTTTTTCATAATTTATAAAACAACACTCGATATTTCGGTTTGTAACTTTGTTGCGGATATTGGTAATTTTATTACTCAGAATGTCACACGAAGGCTATATCCAGGTTCGTTATTTTAGTTCAGTAAAATTTCTATAGCTGATGTTTGATCAATGTAAATTTTTTAATAAATTTTTGTCAATCACAGTATCAAAGAAACAAACTCATAACGATAACTTTCAGAAGGGATAGGAAGATAAATATTTTGTTAGCAGTTTTAAAGAAATGAGGGTCAGCATGATATAGCACAGTATTGTAGCACATTCTGAGAAATGGACTGCTGAACGCTATTTTTCAAAACGTCACAAGATTAATAATTTCGAATATCATACCATCTTGCCTCGAGAAATGTTTCACGCAACGCAGTCGAAAATGGATTGGTTGGTGAGCAAAAAATTTAACAAAACTTGTTTTCAAACCAAATGCATCTGCAGCAATATCTTTTATTATTGCAAATGGACTTACAAAAAACTCTTTAATGCTTTTGATGATGAGAAAACGATGAAAGGCTGCATGGTTGAGGGTAGCATATTTCTATTTGAAAAGGTCACAAATAGAGTAGAAAAATATGTCTTAAAAAATCTACGGAACAAATCAAAGTTGAATAAAAATATGGATTTCATTTAACTTGTAATTTGATGAGCTAAGTGATATTTTATTGTTGATAGTTCTCACCCGAGTGTTTTTATGCGTAAGATTTCCAAAAGTAAAAAAAAAAAAAACACAAAAGTTGTATAGAAGTAAAATTTTTAACTCTCAATCCTCAAAAAGGAAAATGGGCGGTGAAAAATATTTAGAATTTTGCTGGCGAAAACGCCCTGCCTATTCAAAAGTCTCATTTACAATAAGCAGTACTCGAGTAATATATAAATAAATGTTGAAGTTTTCTTCAACTCGTAAGTTACTACAGAATCAGTCATCAATAAATTTTCTGTTTTCAACTTAGTTGATATAGTTACTTCATAGAGGCCAGTGTTAAAATTATAAACTCAATTCGGTCTTGTTCTTTTCGGCGGAAATTGACAGTCAGCATGGTGGTTTTATTTTACACACAGGCTTGGTTGAATAATTAAATGTAAGATAATTTGTGAACTTGAAAAGCTGCTTCTCTAGTCACAGATTCTTAAAACAGAAACTTGATGAATTTAGTGCAGAATTAAATGATCCAGAGGTGTTAGCCGTCTTATTGTGTTGATCACAATATTCCAATAATGTTAATATTCTTTTTTTCGATCTCCATGGAGAAATGAAAATTATTTTATTGATGGTCAGATCAATAAATTCTTTTATAATCAATTTTAAGTTCTTGAAATTTCAGATAACAAATATAAAATTTCAGCATTTTCCAAATGTAGCAACTGCTGCTACATTTAATGTTAATCAGTACAAAGGTAATCTAAAAACATACTGATAACTATCGGAATCGATTTTCTGAATTTATTGCAGTTCTGAGTTCATTTATATTTATCTCGAGCTCTTTTATTAATCCACATGGGCAAGACAATAAAAATACTTTTCAAATTAGTGGAAATTCAGTGAAAAAGGGAAATAATTATTTCGCAATTAATGTTAAGTAGGAATCCCATAAACATAAATATTGCTGATATAGAAAGCTATTGGATTTTGAAAAAGTAAATAAATAAATAAATAAATATTTATATATTCACACAATCAAGATATGAAAATTTCAAGATCTAAAAGTACATTACGATTCACTGATGGCCGCCATTGTAACTGCATGGAGATAGCACTTAAAATAGAAATAGGATTGAACTATAAATGTTAATTTTTTTTTTGTTTTCCTTGGGGTTGAAATTCTATTTTATCTATGTCTGGATGAAATAACATTGTCAGCTTGGTGTTCAACAAAAATTGTGCAATGCCCCTTTATGACGCAATACATCAATGTGACTTGATTTTTGATAGTTTCTTTCTCATACCTACGTCGAATACTAATTTCATTTAAAAAGATTTTCTGAGTATATTTATGATATATAAACTGGAAAGATCTATGATAAACATTGTAGTTTGAACAACTTAAGAATACAATCAGTAGTCAAAAACTTGTAGTAATTAACATGCTTCTTACAAGTTACCTCTGATTTCACTATATGAAAACATAGAGTTTGTTTTTTATGGTTTAGAAGAAGCTTTATTTTATAAAAAATTATAATTTATTTCAGGTTTGAAAGACTTTGATTAGACAAAATATATGTAAGATGATTTCTTTATGCCTTTTATTGTTTTGTTTTCGTGTTAGAGACCATCTGCGGGCACTTACGATTGAGGCCCTGAAGCGACGACAGGTGACTGCAAATGACACTATTTGGATTGTTGTAGATATCTGGAATCTGATGTTCTTATAACAGCTGATGTGAACAAAAATCTCACAATAAAGACAAATGTTACAGAAGAACACAACGTACGTGTAAACAAGACTGACCTTTGTGAACAGATTGTGGAGAGAGAGAGAGAGAGAGAGAGAGAGAGAGAGAGAGAGAGAGAGAGAGAGGGAGAGAGAGGAAGAGAGAGAGAGAGAGAGAGAATGCTAAACTGATCTCTTCGGCAAAATCTGTTATTGATACTACTCTGGCAATCTTGTAAAGCTTGTCACTTTGGGAACCATTTCATAGTAGCAGAATTGAAAGACTTTCTAGTTGATATTCTTCTCAAATTCTGAAGTGACTTTGCTTGTAAAAAGACAGATACCTTTATCGTATATACTGTATAGTGTACATGTGGTTACATATGAAAATAGAAACAATGCACGTCAAAGGAATTTTGTTTACTTCATTCTTGGAGAGATTTGTCTCCAGGAAGCGAAAGGAATAGAATAACAGTATCAGCATGAATATTGAAGAATTGACCCTGGTGTCATACATGCAGCATCTCTTTACATAATGACTGCTGACAAATATAAGACCCTACCGACAAATGACCTATACGTTTGGGCAAATTAGATTGTTTTGCTTTCATCATTTGATAGCTGAAACATGCTGTAAAGGCAAAGATGGTAAAATAGGTTTTATGACCACAGATGTAAGGGTACATGGCATAGTCGTTGGGGCATTGCACTTATGATCATGGTTTCAATTCCTGGACAGGGTGGTGCGCTGTGTTCTTGGGAAAAACGCTTCATCTCACTTTGCTCTGCGATCACTTCGATACCTGACAAATGATACACCATGCACCTCTTCAAACAGTATCGATTTGATGGAGAGAGTGAGAATGTACAGCACAAACATTTGATCACTATAAACAAGTTATTTGTGCAGGTCGTTCAGCAAGAAATTGCAGAACCATCTTTCTTAGACTGGGAGAGAGTATCTACATTATGATCACCGATAAGTATTTCAGTGAGTTTGAACGGTGAATCATTTTTGTTCTCAAACACTTAGACACCATGGAGGTGACATGGAGTAACACATAAAATCAGAAATAATAGCTCAGAGATAACCTGGATAACACAGTTAATAATTTTGTTTATCAACTTCTTGTTAAATGTAAAGAACATGAAAGGCCTGGTACATCTGTCAATGAACTAAAGTCATTTATCTGTAAGAAACCAAATGACCTGAAAAGCTTCATAAAGTAAGAGAACCAATACCAGTGAATCACTTGTAAAGGCCCCAGCTGACATCTGAATCACGTTATTAACGTGATTCAGACTTTTCTTGGAAGAAGAAGTAGTTAAAACAAGTAATGAAATTGATTTGAGATATATTTCGTGAAATTTGCTTAATAATATAAGTATGGTCTTGAAATCATACTTTTAAGATTTACTGATTATAAATATTACTTTTTCATAAATTAATCTGGTAAATATTTTTAGATGAAGTCTTTACTGAAGACAAAACCCTAGATATGAGAAAGAAAAAAGAAAGACATTTCTAAAAATTAACTCTTACCACATCGGTTAAAGTATAGTGCATAGAAAATGTGCTGACAGTACTTTTTGTGGAGCCCGGAACAAACAGTTTGTCATTTATTGTGGAAATAGGTAAAATAGAACACAAAACCTCACGATAGAAAATAGATCTCATATGAAAACAATACTAATTTTGACCTTCAAATAGCTCCTTCCTAATATAAACAAATCATTAAAATTTTTGCTAAAACCATCTCATTAGAATATTTCAGAAGGCTCCTTAGATGTTTTCTCAGCTTGTATTTGAAGCAAAGTACTTATTGCGAGAATGTTTGTCCACCCGTATATTTGCCTTTCGAATTACAAACTGCTCTAGATTGGTTTCAAGACATTTTATGACGTTTGTAATACTTTATAGAAAATAAAGCGGAGACTTCGCCAAGAAAAGATAGGGCAGCCCTGCTTTACAGCTTTCGTCGTTGGCCCATTTGCTTGTACCGACGTACATTTGATATTCTATCGAGTGATATATTAAGTTGTATTGAATTATATCACAACATACAGTAGAGCAGAATTAAATCCCACTCGAATATAGTATACCAGAAAGCTGTACTAATAGATGCGATCTATACTACTCAAATACTATAATGTAAGAGAGCCACCCCATCTTTCTACAAAGGAGATAGTCAACAATAATGCAACAACGAAATTACCGTGTGAACTGGAATAACCTAACTTTGCAGATGGAACTCAGTGAACAATGCAACATTATATAATACTTTCAATCAATAAAATCATTATCTCAACTTACGAATGACTTGAGAATTTATTATAGCTTATAATATCCACAAGTCATTATACTGGCGGAAATGTACATACAATGTATGCATGCATGCGTACATACATACATGCTGGTATATATGAATACACACATACGCATACATATAGCAATATTTATATATTTATACATAGCGTACATATGTACATTTATACGTATCGTATATATATATATATATATATATATATATATATAT
>NC_142928.1:59591415-59656415 GCF_046866305.1 Octopus bimaculoides
TTTTTTACTCTTTTACTCTTTTACTTGTTTCAGTCATTTGACTGGGGCCATGCTGGAGCACCGCCTTTAGTCGAGAAATTCGACCCCAGGACTTATTCTTTGTAAGCCTAGTACTTATTCTATCGGTCTCTTTTTGCCGAACCACTAAGTTACGGGGACGTAAACACACCAGCATCAGTTGTCAAGTGATGGTGGGGGACAAACACACACACACACACACACACACACACACACACACACACACACACACACACACACACACACACACACACACACATATATATATATAAGACGGGCTTCTTTCAGTTTCCGTCTACCAAATCCACTCACAAGGTCGGCCCGAGGCTATAGTAGAAGACACTTGCCCAAGGTGCCACACAGTGGGACTGAACCCGGAATCATGTGGTTGATAAGCAAGCTACTTACGACACAGCCACTCCTGCGCCTATTAGCTTTCTATAAAGAAATTTTAAACTTGGTATTTTAGAAACGCCATCACATGAAAGGGAAGGTATTAATGCAAAAAATGTCATAAAGGAATCATAGCATTCGACTTAAAACGTTTCAAAAAGGTTTGATTCGGGAGAAAAACCCAGGCATTAAAGCCTTCATTGCCTTTAATGGGAACAATACGATTCAACAAAAAATAAAGTCAAATGCCTCAAGCAACTACCACGTTAAATGCATGTGTTATTGTATTGTCACAAATTTAACATGATACTACATGTGTGTGTGTGGGGGGTACATATATATATGTGTGTGTGTGTGTGTTTGTGTATGCAAATACATAGCAAAGAAGAAAAAAGCATGAGTTGTTTATAAGATGTTTATCTGCACCACCTTAAGTTTCATAAACATAAGGTGATTATCAGCTACATGGTGCAAAAATTATAAACTACGTAATCCACACTTGCTGCCAACTCGTGGGAGATATGTAATTATTACAAGAAATATATTAAGAGAGAACATATGCTAGTAGTAGTCGCCATCAATGAGATAGCTCGCGACTTGACTGATTGGACTGATCTCAAAGGCGAACTGGTGAGATCGCAAGAATGCCAGAAAAACGGCATCGTTGCATTTGTTCCGACTCTTTCTATTCTGAGTGCAAATTCCGTCGAAGCGAACTTTGCCTTTTATTCTTACGAGATTGATAATAACAATGTATTTTTCAAATACTGGGGTTTATGTAATCAACTGTTCTAGCCTTGTGCCTATCTCAGAAATCCTTATTAATAAGTACATACAAAAACAACAATCAATTAGATTGAAATTAATTTTAAGAATACTGTTGATAGCGTATTCGAGATTTACGATGGACACTTAAGTTATAATTAACTGAAATACTTGAGAAACTCTATAAATATAAATTTGTGCGAATAATTTTATGTACATGCACAGAGATATGTTTAAATATTCCTGCCTTGTGTAAATAAAAGTATATACAGATAATTACATTTTATACTACGATTATAAACATAATTATGAATGAACGGAAGATACATTTATGATTTTTAAGGCCTGTATTTTCTAATGTAAATAAATATTTTTAAAAAGTCGTTAATTTCGCCAGTTAGAGTGAACGAGTGTTTAATTTAGTAAATTTAGTATTAAGGTTTTTGAATTACTTTCCTTCATAATAATTTTCAAATTCCAAAGACATTTGCAAGAATTTTGACTGAACACTGAAAGTTGGCTGAACCATTGTTAAATATGTGATATGCATATCGTTTATCCTTTAAATTTGTGTTATGTGTTATTAATGGCTTATTTTACAGAAGTTAGAGACACACATAGTTAGATAGATAGATAGACAGACAGACAGACAGACAGACAGACAGACAGACGGGTAGACAGACAGATAGACAGACAGGTAGATAGATAGGCAGACAGACAGACAGACAGACATCAGACAAGCCGACAGACATCAGACAAACAGGCAGACAGGCAGACAGACAGACAGACACACACACACACACACACACACAAATCAGCCATCTCTTTCTCTTCAGATAAACATAAACAGACACATTCTGGATATCTCTACCTACGCCTCTACTATTCTCATATACGTGCATATATACACGCAGATACGCACAAACCCGAACACGCAAACGCACACATATAGTAGTTAAGCATCAGAAAGAATTTGTTCTATATTTCATAGCTTCGAATGATAATGGTGAGAGATTTGTTCATAACGATGACAAGTCAGAAAAAGAGAGATAGAAAATATCATGGAGAGATATTATATATCATACTTAGAAATAAATTTCAGTACATGTTATTTTATAATTTAGAATTATATTTGTTCCTGCACTCTTTGCTCTGATTTCACATTGCGTTGAAGTCACCTTTGCCTTTCAGGCAACCCAACTGGGGTCCAGGGGTTGGAATTGTGTTGGTGAGCATGAATTTCGGTGATCATTCTTTGGATGAAGTCAAAGATGCTTTTGTATATATAGCATTACCATCGTTCCACGTGAGGTTTGTATAATGTTCATAGATGTTGGGAGCTGAAATATTTTCTTACATAGAAAGGCCAGTCATTGTGATGCAGTCTTTGCTTTATTGTGGCTGTGGGTTTGCTAGTAGAGATTATCACTAATGGTGAGACCCTCCCTTAGCATTTGCTGTAATCATGAAAATTTTGATGCATGTCGTTAATAACCAGGGAGAAAAATACGTGATTATATTCTTGATATATGTAGTGTTTATGCTTTTGTGCTCTTCAAAGGAACGAATTTAGTATGATGTTATTGGTGAATGTTTATAAGAAATTTCTTCAGTGCAGGTTTGGTATAATGTAACTTAGTTGCATTTGGATGACGATTCGATGCAGAATATCTAACAGGAATGAAATCATTTGTATTGGACCGGTCACTCTTAGAAATGACGATGTATAAGTCTAAGCTGTATGGGAGGAAGAGTAGGGACATCACAACCAAACTTCTGGACACAGCAGATTTGCTAAATTGTTTTCATGTATATTGGACGTATATGTCACATGTGCTTGAAATGACTCCATAGTACATTGGGAATATTTTACAAACCAATATTGAACTCTTTGATTTTAAATTGTAAGATAACATGAACTGAAATTTATTTCTAAATATGATATATAATATCTCTCCCTTCTATTTTCTATCTCTCTATTTCTAACAGTATCATCGTTATGAACAAATTTCTCACCATCATCGTTCGAAGCTACGAAATATAGTAAGATTTAAAAGTGACTATACAGTAATAACATATTCAATCTTGCTGTATTTTTCGTTATAAATATATATTGAAATTTTATTTAAAAGCTCACTTATGGAAGCATTTTGCTTATTAACATATATTTCACTACAAAGTTCACCAATGCAATACAAATTCAACTTCCATTACAATACCATTCACGTCTAGTATGACTTGAAGGGATACGAATATAATATACACTATAAATATATAAGTATTATTATTTTTGTTTTTCTAGTTTACATGTTACAGTCATTATACAGCGGCCATTCTAGAGCACCACCTTCAAAGGTTTTGGTTGATCACATCGCCTTATGTACTTGTTATCATTCTCTATTTATTGAACTGCTAGGTTCTTTTTTCACGGAGATTAATGCAACTCGACGCCAGTTATCACCAGTGAACATAAATACAGATTCGGTCACGGACTTACACACACACACACACACACATGGCTTCAGACACGTAATCCCAGGGCGTTATTTAGAGTGTCTTCTAATGTAGCCTTGACCAATAGCTTTTAGATTTGAGAAGGGAATGTAAATAGACAGAGGCTGTGCAGAAAATTGTTACTGTACACTCAGACACACACACACACACACACTCACACACACGAACACACACACACACGAACACACACACGAACACACACACACACACGCACGCACGCACGCACGCACACACACACACGCACACACACACACGCACAAATTCCATCCACCAAATTTCCTCTCACAAATGTTGGTTGATCTAAAAAGTTAAATCATCGATTTAAAATATTTGTTTCGGTTCTTTACAATCTGAGTACAGTCATTGATTAGAATCCATCTCCACAAAGTTGAGGCATCGTGTTTATGCAAAATAATTTTTATTATCATAACATTTTAGCATGTAATACTATTTCTGTTATAGATATAAGGCCTGAAATTTTGTAGGAGAATGCTAGTCGAATATATCGACTCTCAGTGCTCAGCTGAATTCGACAGAGTGAAAGTTGACCTCGGCGGTGTTTGAAATGAGAACCTGAAAAAAGATGCTAATAGGACGCTATGATTTCTTAAGTAATTTCACAGTATCCGGTCCTGGTGATAGCGAAGGAGATTCTATGTATGATTATTAAACTTTAATCAGTTGACCCCTGTAGGATAAATCACACTTTTCTGAGATAAATATTTTTCATTCATCCTTTACTTGTTTCATTCATTAGACTGCAGCCATCCTGGGGCACTGTCTGGAAGAATTTTTAACTGAATGAATCAACTCCAGTACTTTATGCTTTAAAGTATGGTACTTATTCTTTCAGTCTCTTTCTCCAAACTGCTAAGTTACAGGAATGTTAATGTACCAATACTAGTTGTCAAGCAGTGGTGGGGGACAAACACATACACACACATATATATATATAGGATGGGCTTTCAGTTTCTGTCTACAAAATCCATTCACATGTCTTTGGTTAGCCTGAGGCTATAGTGGAACACACCTGCCCAAGGTGCCACACAGTGAGACTGAACCTGGAACCAAATGGTTGGGAAAGTCAAATTGCTGTTAAATTTCATTGCTTGCATCATTACTCTTTGTCTTACAATGAAAATATTTCCTGTTTTAATACAAAGAGAGATCTTTATGGCAACAATAAGCTTGTTTATATACACAAAAGGAATTATTTCATATGCTTTCCTTTATGTATAATAAACTTAGAGTTAGATTCTATCTCACCTAACATTTTGTCAGTATAGTAGCTCCATTTTGTATAAGGGAATCTTGGTGTGGAAGATTAAAACTGAATTTTTAACATATCTTTTATTTCCATATTTATTGAGATTTTAAAAAATTAAAATATTTATTCTTTTATAGAGTGGAAGGAGAAATTCTATAAATTCTACGTCATCCCCTTATCCATACTTTTCTAAGAAAAACAAATCATATTTGGTTACAAACCAGAACGTTAACTGTACATATTGTTCAGCTTTGGATCCTCAGCATAAAACGGGAAAAATACGCCTTTAAGAATTACTGATAGCTAAGATTGAATCATATTGCAAAAGTGAGGATAATTTGGTCCACAATGCATCACTTGAAACAAAACTAGAAACCTCAGGGGAAAATACTCATATTACTAATCCAAGTAAAGAATCTAATGTAGGTTCGCCATTTTTCATGCCTTCCATACATTTTGAATCAGAGAAAGACTGGAAACCAGCTAGAATTAATAAGAAAACTTTACAGACTGATGTCTAAAAAGATAGGCCAGAAGTAATGAAAGTTGTAATTCCTAGAGAAGTTTTACCAAATAAAACAACCTTTTACTTCCAGTTCAACAAAAAGGTGATGAAAAGCAGGAGCAAAAGATTGAAAAAAGTGTCTGAAAGTATTGAAAAAAGCATGGAAAGGGCATTTTCTTTTACAACTCCTAAACAATACATAGAAAGTGATAAGGAAATTTGCCTGAAGAAAACAGAGACCAAACGATATCATATGGCTAGATTCAGTAAAGATCCAGTTTGCCTTAACCTCTCATCTGTTAGAAGCAGCCCAGCCTTCCGAGATATACAATTAACATGGATGCGTCAGTATCTACAACAGCTTTGTCAAAACTCTATCACTAGGGATTTGGTCTATAATCACAATGCATTTTACTACATGACATATTTCAGTCAGAAAGAAAAAGACAGCCTCATGTCTGATTTCCCGGAAATATTCTCTTCAAATGCATCCACAGGATATCACATCAGTTACCATTTAACAAAGACATCCATGAAAGAGGACAATAAAGATAGCACTTTGAAGCAAAAATTAAACATTCCAATGTAGAGTCGTGCGACTTCTTTGTATGTATGTATGTATGTATGTATGTATGTATGTATGTATGTATGTATGTATGTATGTATGTATGTATGTATGTGTGCGTGTGTGTATGTTTGTGTGCATACATATATGTGTTTGCATGCGTGTTGTGTGAGCCTATATCCATGAACGTGTGTGTATTTATGTTTACACATTGTAACCAGTATCGAGTTGCACCCTTTTTTTGTGAAGTGTATAATTGAGAAATTCGCTTAAGTACAGTTCGATAGAATATGTAAAATGAGTACTGTTGTCAATATGACTAGTTAAAAGACTTCAAGGCTGCCCCCTGCTATGGCAGTAGACCAATGATCAAATCTAGCGTAAGAGTAAAATCATAAATTCATTTTCTTCTATTAATATTTTACATTGTATTCATATATTTGTAAGGTATCCTAAATGTTTGGGGAATTACAGAAGATAGATTTGAATTGTATTATATTTGAGAAATGTATAATGGAATATGTTAATAGACAAAATGTTTCTAAAAATCAGCTTGTAAATAAAATCACCATGTGCATTCAAAAGGAAAATAAGCAATATTCAATCTATTATACTGCAGAGTGACGTGTAGAGATTCTGTGTTTTGTAGTTGTGTTGGGTGCAACGGAAAGAGGAAAGGAATATTATTTATAACAATTAGGCAATAAATAATTGGTAATACACAGAACTGTAACGCATGCACACAAATACATACAGAGGCATTACTTTTACGGAAAAGTCTTTAAGAAATGAAAGCAATTCAGTGTTACCGATACTCATCAGAATTCTCTCCTTACAATGTCTGAACATCATCTGAAAGGAGAAATTGTCTTGCGCTGAAGAATGCGTTTTAGATGGCGTTTGAAGCACCTCAGTTCCGTAATACATTTCCGTTCGATCATTTGTTTGCGTTCAACGGAGAGAATTAGGCGAAAATTTTATTTATATGTTATTTCTTTCGAATTACACAAAATTTTGAGAAATGAAGTCTGAGAAATTTACATACATAAAAACTAGTTTTTGAATGTATTTAAAAATACTACATAATATAGTAATAATGAACGTATTATATACAGTGCTTATATGCACTACTGCTGAAGAGTGCTTCGATATACCTTCCTCTTTCAGTGAATTGCTGCACATCAAGAAACTGTAGATGTTAGATGTTCAAGAAGTAAAATTCATGAAATTTAATTCTTCAAAGTATCAGAATCATGCTAAGTTTAAGCTATCAAATGAAAGTAATAAAAAAGGTAGGAAATCTTTTTCTTGCCTATTTCAGGTGCAGTAAACAAACTGAAATGGATCTATCTATAACCGTGTCCAAAATAGCGAAATATTAGTAGTATATTCATTTCTATACCGTACGTAACTGCATTGGCTTTACAATTATAAGGGCGTGAATTCGATACTTGGAGAGTATGGAGCTTTGTGTTCTTAGCGAAGCACTTCATGTCACACTACGCTCGCCTAAGCTAAAATGAGTACCGGGTGCGGGTGCAGCCCTCTTCTCTGCAAGCTGTTACATCCCCGATACTTCGCTAGGTAAAAGATTGTAATGATCGACAAGGTCTCTGTCTATTCGCTGATACATTGGCACGTAAAAAAGATAGCGGACATATACTACAAAATAGCAGGCCATATGCGCTTATGAGTGACAATTGTAGTTTTTTTTATATAGGTATATATATTTATGTACTGTTCTGTGACGGTAAGATCAACAAAAAAGTGCTCCATCTGGTGAGAGATAAATATTATTTAATAAACACAATATATATTTTTATGAGCTACTAATAGTTTTATGCAATAAAAACATCTCGGATAGCATTTTTTAACATGTCTAGTGCCTTCACGCAATCCTCAGGCTGTGCTCACATAGCATGACAAGCTAAAACAGGTCGAGAGGATGAGAGGAAAAATGAGAAAAGGTGAGAAAGAAGTAGATGTATATATATATATATATATATATATATTATATACATACATGCTGCAACACACATGCGTTTCATTATTATAACCAACAAAGTATTATTAGAGAACGGTTATAATTTGTTTCAGGAATTATGTATAATTTTATAATTCATTATATATATTGGCAAGAATATATTTAGTCTTTTAAACGATGCTGATTAATAGCTTGAAGGCGTTCAATTTGTACCGAATATATACTGAACCAATCTTCACAAAAATATGTCACACATTATACAAAATTGGAATGCTATTTACTGTGTTTTTTTATCATTATTCATAAAAGAATCTCGCACTATTTTCAGATGCACATCTATCACCTAAGGGAAAGCATTTACGTTTATGTTACATTTTACACAAACTGTACTTGATAAGCGATATATACAACGAAAAAGTATCAGACATCCATGATGTATCCAAATATCCCTTTTTGTATGCTGTAATATCTCGTAAATTTTGATACGAAATAGCAAAATTTCTACAACATCTATATAATAACCTGCTTCTTCGTTCGCCCGTTATACTTTAGTTTGTTAGAGAGGCGGAAGTGGAGTGAGTGAAATATGGAGTAAAAGTGAGAGAGAGAAAGAGAGAAAAAAGAAGTGAGAAATATAAGATGCTTAGCAGAGGGAGATTTTAAAATCATATAGTATACTATTATGGCTGGAAGTGAAATAGCTTAGCAAAATAAAAATAAAAAATAAAAATAAAAATCTTTCTTAAACACCTCTTAATCTTACTCGTTCCGTAGAACTTCCACAGGTCCCGCTAGTTATCCATTAATATAACATAAGCTTAAATATTCTTTAATTCTCCTTTTATTTGCATAAAATATTATATATTCTTAGTTATCGCCAAGCCAACATGGCAGTCCCAAAATTAGGACGAAAGCTGCCGTGAATTAGCTCCAAGAAGCCATCGCCTCTAGCTAGCTATGTGACACACGAAACCTGTGTCCTTTATAACCTTCGAACAGGGGAGGTCAGCAGTGTCCCCCTGCTGGTTTGGCATCTGCAGACTAGTTTCAGGGTGTTGCCCCTTGTCAATGCAGAGCAGCCAAGCCTTAGCCAGGCGGCGCTGCTGACTATCTGCTCGAAGGTTATTTATCTAATTTCAGTGGAATCTATCCACTGGTTTTCAGAAATAGAGTTATTAATATTTCTAAGTCTCTCTAAGTCCTAATTTTGGGACTGCCATGTTGGCTTGGCGATAACTATTAATTTCCAGTACCGCTGCCGTAGTCTCCTTTAGAGAGACTTAGAAATATTAATAACTCTATTATATATTCTATTAACATTTTAAAGCGTGTGTTCATTTATTTATCATGTTAACTGCTTTACTGTTGATTGCATTCACTGAAAATATCTTTATATTCTAAGAATTCTCAAAGCCCAGCACAACAAGGTCCTTACAGAAATTACCAAGCGGCGGACTTGCAGAGAGCTAAGACCAACAGGCAGCAACCATCACTAACCAAAGTTGTCACAGTCCTAAGTGAATGTGATAAGGCACATAAGGTAGAGGAACCATTTACTTTTCTATATCAAAACTTAGACTGAGTGATGCATGAGAAACTAGAGTAAATTCGTCTTTCCAGATAGTGATAATATCACTCCGGCCAGACATATTCCTGCTATTCAGGAGCTCAAAAACAGAGGAATAATTGTGATTGAACTCACAAGGACCTGAGAGAATAGATTTAACATTTTACTCAACTTCACATTATTCACCAGCTGAAGAAAGACAAATATCAGGACTTGGTTAATTAAGGTCTTATCAAAAGATAGCACGAAATCTCATTAACTTTGGAAGTCGGCTGCTGTGGTTTTTCAGCAACATTGGTGTTTATTTCATTCAGAAGATTAGTTTGGCAGCCAAACAACTATAAAGAGAGATTAGGGAGAAGTCATGAAAGCTGAAACCAGTTTAAGATTTCCCAACATAAATTAGTAAATGTTCGATGTGTTATTCTTTAAATGTATATTAACTATACAATTGTGTAATTCTGGATTTCAATTTGGTCATCTGTCTATCAGTAGTTTTAGTATAAAGGCTGCCCAAATTATTTCATAAAAATCCTCTAAAATTGGCTTTTGCGGAGTTGTTATTTTCTGGCAAAACGCCTTGATGTTAGACCATGAGTTGAAAACTGAAGCAATTGCAAAGCGGAATAGTCTCTCTTTCCCTCACTGCCCTATCTCTCTCTCTCTCTCTCTCTCTCTCTCTCTCTCTCTCTCTCTCTCTCTCTTTATATATATATATATATATATATATATAATGTGTGTGTGTGTGTGTGTGTGTGTGTGTGTGTGTGTGTGTTAGTGAGTGAGTGAGTGAGTGTGTGTGTGTGTATACACATACATATCTATGTACCTATATACACATATAATAGACCGAGTAAGCAACATTTTGAAATATTGGACTGTGAAAGACAAAAAAAAATCTAGTCATTAAAACAAACATACTTCAAACTCGAAAATAGTAACTTTAGTTGTAAGGTTTTACAGAAATAGTAGTAACAGATGTAATCTATGCACTGCGGGAAAGAAAAATCCTAAAAAGAATTCTCAGTAAGAGGACTATATTTATAAACCGAGGCTGAAGTTTTCAGGTAAATTCATTTTTGTATTCAGTACTATCGCCATGTTTGAATGCAAGAGTGATGACGGTGTGTCTCTATGTGTATGCAAATACGCAACGAAACTTGATGTGCACATATTCTTTTACGCTACATTTCTTCAACTTTACTAATTCTTTTCAAACATACAACTTCATTAGCGTATTGTTATCTTGCTGTCAATTATATAGCCTATATATTCAGGTTATACTTTTTTAATTATAACATATCTTCTTAAAATTTCAATGTTTATTAGTGACATAAAAATATATTGAATATATTTTTCGTGTTACTTCAATTTGACCACATATGTTTTGAATTTAACAAACTGAATTTTTTCTAGAATGCTTTAAATAAACTGAAAGGAAATGAATAGAATTTCCTGTTTATTCTCAAACACACATCAATCAAATCATGTCATCTATTAATCTGAAGACTGACATTCAGTTTGGAACCAGATTTTATACACAAACACTTGCATACACACACAGAAAATTACACGTATACATACTTGTTCTTGGATGTTGCATTAAATGGTAAGTAAATATATTCCTCAATAGCGGATACTTTGATCACTGATTTCTTTTGTAGACAGGAAATCTGACTGTATGGTTGTAGAGACTGTATTAATTTACATACATAGCTTTTTTCTCGCATCTCTGATTCGTAGATATTGCCGAGTGCGTTTTTCTTCGATGTCTTCAATTTCACTTCAGTGCTCTTCATACATTACATACATGCACATACCTCTATATATCACACTCCTTCCTCTTTCCTTTCTCCTTATATATATATATATATATGTACACACACACACATCTTGGATCCTGATTTGATCATTACAATATCCTTTATGATATTTTCAAGTACGGTACTTTAACATCAAAACAATTTCATAATTAAAGCTAAATTCTTTTGATATTTCTCTGCTGTATAAACCATCACAGAAATGATTTTACACAGAAATCCATAACGTAAATTCGATTGTCAGTAAAAATAGAAAACCGGATTTATAACATAATATAAAACAGTGCGAGTAAATTTTATAATGATATATTGCTAGATTTTGAAATGAGATATGATTTCAACAATTTCTCTTGGCATGTGCTTATTGTATCTCAATGCAGATGTTTAATAACATATCTCTAAAGTGTGCATGTTTCAAATATTTATGCCTTTGAGAAAAAGTATTCAATTCAGTAGTGTAAATATTTATTGTTGTGCTGCAGTTATTGTCTGTTACTATCCAGCGTTTCGCGTATGCCACTGACCGCCTGTATATGATAATTAGGAAATAATATTTGTAACAAAATATTTATGAGGTGCCAGTCATTAGATACAAAATAGGCCAAATGGAAATTATATTATAACATGATGTCTATATATAAATAGAAAATACACGATATATATATATATATATATATATATATATATATATATATATATATATATATATATATATATATGTTTGTGTGTGTGTATGTATGTATGGATGCGTGATTGTTGGCAAATGTGTGTGCATGCACACATGTAGATTTGATTTCACTACAACACATACATACGCACATACATCCTTACCACACACATCTGCACAAACACCTATAGACGAATCTCGTCCTACCACGCGTATTCAGAGGGACATACACAGGAATATTTATTTCCATTTTCGTTTGGTGTCTTAGATATAACGAGATTATTTCTTATAACTCAGACAATATATCTAACAGTATATATAGTGATATGTCTTAGTAAATAATTCTGTCTGTCTTTCTGTTTTTCCTACCATTTTCTCTCTCTGTCTCTACTATTTGTCTTTTCCCTCCTGTGTCTATATCGTCTGTACGTGTTAAGGATATGTATGTCCATCTGTCTATATATCTATTTAAATATTTATGTCTGTGCATGTCAGCCTGTCAATATATCCTTTTCCATTTTTATGCCAATACATATACTCCAGTCTGTTATCTATTTACTTATGTATGCATATGCTTGTAATTCTGTCTATACATCTGTTTGCATATTTCTGTCAATCTGTTTGACAATCCGTATTTTCTTTATCGCTAACATGTATATTAGCGGCTTTCACTCTTTCTTTTTATAAACATCGCTCCTTGAAATTTTTTCTTACCTTCACTAGTTCTACCTCGCCCTCTATTCAATAAACGGTGAAATAAAAATACTTTAAAACTTATTATTTTATACGATTCTTGAGCTTAGTGCATTCCTGATAAATATTTAATACTCATCTCAATGATGCTATGCTTCATTCTTATGTGACGCTTTTTCACACATCCAATCTATTTTTCATTAATTATCAATCTATTCACTGAACTAAAATCATTTACAATCATACATAATATTGATTTCAAATTTTGGCATTAGGCCAGGAATTTCAAGGGAGGGAGTGAATCGATTACATCAAGCCCAATTTTCGACTGGTACTTATTTTATCGAACCCGAAAGGATGAAATGTAAAGTCAACCTCGGCGGAATTTGAACTCAGTACGTGTGACGGATGAAATGCGGTTAGGCCTTTTTTAACGATTCTGCCTGCTCGTCGCCTCACAATTATACATAATATTGAAAAACAGACACATTTTCACTATTTCCCGTTCCTAACTT
The DNA here is from genome assembly GCF_046866305.1 of Octopus bimaculoides. Lineage (NCBI taxonomy): Eukaryota > Metazoa > Mollusca > Cephalopoda > Octopoda > Octopodidae > Octopus > Octopus bimaculoides. The sequence goes on from NC_142928.1 coordinate 59,604,689, forward strand.
TGAATACACTGTTGCTTGTGGTCCAGAATTCTCTCTTTCCTATTTGATCATATTCGTATATTGAATTAGTCTTGCATTGTTATTGAATTAATTATTCTAGAAATCCTTCTTCAGATGAATCAATATCACAATTCAATGGCTCTATTATCTATAGTTTTACTTCAAGGGAAAACAAATCAGAATGTCTTTCCTCATGTCAATTTTATTGCCAATAGATTTGCAAGATATGCCTTAAAATAAATTTCCGCCGGTTCGTGATTGTCGTGAAATATATTTTGAAATAAATTTCCTTGAAAGCGTCACAATTTTTGTTGAATACTGTCAATTGTTTTACAATCATTGTTAATCAATGCAAGGAATGTTTTTTGCTGGAAGTTGAAGTGATACCTCATTGAGCTTTAGAAATATCCGAGTGAGACGGCGACACATACGACCACTATCACCACCTCGACCGCCAGCACCGCTAGGACTAGCATCAGCAGCACCAGCACCAGCATCGGCACCAGCACCAGCCCCAGCACCAGCACCGGCACCAGCACCGCCGCCGCGCCACCGCCGCCGCGCCACCGCCGCCGCCGCCGCCGCCGCCACCGACGCCGCCACCGCCACCGCCACCGCCACCGCCGCCTCAGCAGGCGCCGCTGCATGCTGCAGCCAAAGCTGCCGTCGCCTTCCACTACTAACTGTATGATATCAAGAAAGCGTTAAGCGTCTAGACCCGAGGTTCTCGTTAAGCACCTGGACTCGAGGTTCTCATTAGTCTTCAGGGGACGGCAAGGAGGCGGTGAGGTAATATAATTAACATACTAAATTTTACCTACCGTTGTAACTATATTATTATGCATAATAAAAGTAGTAATGGTTCTTAAAAGAAAATGAGGTCAGGCTCAAGAAATTCATTAGCTTGCAATGGATAAAGTAAATTTACACTTTTTGTCCTTATAAATTATTTTTATCCGTTCACTGATAGAGGCTTATGCAATCTATGTCTAGAGTAAAATATATATATTATCATCCATGTTAAGTTAGTTTATTTGAGATACTTTACCCGTCACTTATGTGGGCGCTAGGCATAAGAGCTACTTAAAAGAGGAGTGCCACAACCAAAATAAAAAAAAGAAGTTTAAGAACCACTGGTGAAGACCTTTGGCAATCCGTACGACTTCCGTACGTTACAAGGTCTTACATAAGTCTTACATATTGCTTATTATTATTGAAACATCTTTCAGAGTAGGCTTGTTGTTCTACCTTATCGAATATTTTGATAACTATAAATGAATCATGCAGCATGGGACTCTTGTTTTTGTTAGATTTTGTTTGTGAGCAATGCAGTATATTGAACCGATTTCAAGATATATTTTTTATTTAATGTACTATGGGGTATTTATACCTTCTACTCAATGCGTTAGCATCTTCAGTTGCAATCGATATCAAATTTTCTAATGGAACTATTTTCATCTACTTAGTATCTTAAAGCAATAGAAGTAGATTCCATGGAAGTTTCATATTTTAGACATTTTACAAACGATATTCTTCCAGTTCATAGTCTTCATAAAAATAACAATACATAAGTCATGAGAAAATCTTTGCTATTGACAACTGCAGTCCAATCAACAAGTATTGTATATTTAGCTTCAGCTAGATTGTTATTCAGTATTGAGAGATATTTCATCAATTTGTCTTCGGATTAACTTGTTGCTTAATGGTAAACTTTTTAAGAATTTCCAAGGATCTTCATGCATAACGTTTGAAATAACAGTTTCTACTATTGAATTTATGACTTTCTAATTAATGGCAAGACAACGACTATCTTTGTATCAAATTTTGCGATCACATGTGACGCGTTGTTGACTTCACCTAATTTGATTATTATGTTTTACAAAATGCGTAAGTTAGGCTTCCATTCAAAATAAGTTTTCAGTTGGTTTTATTTGTTGTATATGGATGTATTTGATCAAGAATCTCATAGGTTTTAAATAATTAGGATGTCTTGACAGTTTAAAAATTTCATTCTAAATATAATTATTGTTTAATGGATACTTTGTTCTTCTTCGGACCAAGAGGTCTTTCTTTTGGATCAAGAGGGATTTTCTTTTGGATTAAGAAAGCTTTCAATAGTTTCTTTTGGATCAAGAGGGTTTTCAATAAGTTAAAATTCACCATAGCATCGGCAGCATTTTTATATTTGTTTCATTTGACACTGCATAAAGGCTTTATTCATTATGTAATTACAAAAAGATAAAATTGCAACATAAATATTTTTTAAAATATCAGGAATAAAAAATAGACTATATGTATTTCTCTTTCATCTTTTTGGAGTTGATAAAATAAGTATCAGTCGAGCACTGGGGTCGATGTAAATAACTTATCCCCCACCCCCAAAATTACTGGCTTGGTGCCAAAATTTGAAACCAATATAAAAGTCATGTAACCTCAAATACGTAATTTTTGCCCTTCCAATTCGGACTCTTACTAGAATGTTAAACTAGGCGTAATAGCCTAACAGTTGTACTTTCAGTTTCGTTTTGATGCTAGTTACTCAAGATGTCATTTCAATATAATCATGTAAAACAACCAGCAACTTCAATTGATAAAATTGCTAGTACTGCTTTTTGTAATACAAAAATGACATTAAAAATAATTATCATATGATTTTAATAGCAGAAGTGTAATTTTTAAACTGAAGTAAGCATTCAACATTTGCAAATATTTATACATTTGCAAATACATTATATTAATAGGCGCAGGAGTGGGTATGCAGTAAGTAGCTTGCTTACGAACGTCGCAAGAGAAACTAAAGTGAATTGGAGGGAGAGACAGAAAAAGAATCTGAAAACGATTCACATTCCTCATGATAATACGCAAGCACACAAATTTTAGGCAACATAACACGCAATCAGCAGTATTTTTTTTATCCACTGAACAGCTCGGATCTGGTGCCTTTGGTTTTCAACATGTTCCGTCCAATAGAGAACAGTCTTCTGAAAGAATAAGTGGATGACAGCCGTGGTCGTGAAGCAGTGGATACATCAGTGCACACCTGAATGTTTTCAAAAAGGACTCTAAGAGTTTGATTCAACAAAAGCACAAATGCATCGCTCCTGAAGGATATTATGTTGAGTACTCTATTTACAAAGAGTAATATGTGCAATTTGAAGGACCAATGTCAGTTAAACCATGTTTGCATTATTTTCAGTATAACCTTCGACATTTGTTAGAAACTCTTTATGAATGTGTATCATTCAGGAAAATGAACATTTGAAACTCCATTTTATTGTTAGACAGGACAGAGACTGTTTCAGCGATCAAATAAATTGACTGTGCTAATCAAATTATTGTCTTGAAACAATAATTTGTCTCTTGAAACAAGAGACAAATTTACAATTAAAATCAAGTGTTGACTGAGACTTCAAATTTTGTTTAAAGAAATATATGTGAAGATAGAAATAATAATAATTATTATTTCAAATTTTTGCCAAAGGAGCAGCTTGGAGAAGGTGGGGATGAGTCGATTACATCGACCCCAGTGTTCAACTTATTTTATCGACTACGAAAGAATGAAAGGCAAAGTTGACCTCGGCGGAATTTGAACTCAAAACGTAGCGACGGGCGAAATACCGCTAAGCATTTTGTCCAGCGTGCTAACGATTCTGCCAGCACATCGCCTTAATAATAATAATAATAATAATAATAATAATAATAATAATAATAATAATAATAATAATAATAATAATAATAATAATATACAAAAAACGACAAAGAGCTAGAAACACTACTACAGACAGTACACGGATTTACCAAGGAAATAGATATGAAATTCGGATTAGAAAAATGTGCCAAAGCAACCCTGAAAAGAGGAAAATTAGTTAAAAGTAGCAATATAACACTAGATAAAGCCGATGAAATAAGAGAACTAGACGAAAGCCAACCATATAAGTATTTAGGAGTCAATGAACTAGATAGGATACAACATACACAAATGAAAGAAAAAATAAAGAAAGAGTACTATAGACGAGTTAGATCAATACTAAAAACAGAGCTCAATGCTAAAAACAAGATAATGGGTATCAACACTTTAGCTGTCCCAGTTATAAGCTACAGCTACAACATCCTTAACTGGACACTAAACGAACTATGTAAAATAGACAGGAAAACAAGAAAAATAATGACAGGATATAGGATGCACCACCCAAAATCTGACATAGAAAGGCTATATATACAACGCACAGAAGGTGGCAGGGGTCTTATACAGCTAGAAAACTATTATAAAATAACCACCATAGGACTGCAAAAATACCTACTCCAGAAGCAAGGGAAACTAATACAAATAGCCACAAAACACGAGCAAAACAAAAAACTGTTTTCAGTATTTAAGGAAGCTGACAAATACAAACAAGAAATCAATCTACCTAACAAATACGAAGAAGAAGAAGAAGACGAAGAAGAAGAAGAAGAAGAAGAAGAAGAAGAAGAAGAAGAAGAAGAAACAACAAAAACTATAAAACAAATGAAATCCAAACTAAAACTAGAACAGCAACGGACCATGATAAAACGATGGCAAGAAAAGCCCCTACATGGTAAATACTGGGCTAAACTAAATGCGAAAGAAATAGACAGAGAAAAATCCCAGCAATGGCTGAGAAGCTCAGGACTCAAAGCAGAGACTGAAGGATTTTTAATTGCTGCACAAGACCAAAGCCTCCCCACCAGAAATTACCAAAAACATATAATGAAAAGAAATATAATAAGTAACTGTAGAATATGTGGAGATGGACAAGAAACAATAAATCATATTATCTCTGGCTGTCCATTCCTGGCTAAGAAGGAATATATTCACAGACACGATAGAGCTGGGACCTATATACACTGGAAGCTATGCCAACACTATGGAATAACAACAGAAAAAAGATGGTATAAACACACGCCAGAAAAGGTCACAGAAAACGAGAAAGTAACCATACTCTGGGATATGCCAATATACACAGATAGAGAAATTAAGGCAAATAGACCAGATATAGTTGTCAAAGATCATGAAGAAAAAATATGCTTTCTAATTGATGTATCAATACCAGCAGATGACAACGTTTCTCTAAAAGAAATGGAAAAACTTTCAAAATACAAAGACCTGGAAATAGAGATAACTCGAATGTGGAATCTAAAAACAGAAACAATTCCTATCATAGTAGGTGACTTAGGTATAATAAAAAAATATTCAGACAAATACATAACAAAAACACCAGGACTTACAAATATATATAACATACAGAAAATTGCACTACTGGGTACTGCACACATTCTACGCAAAACACTTTCAATACAGTAAACATAAGAGCACCACAGCAAACCACAGCACATACCCAAGGCGCACAGAGCTGCGCTCGGTAGTGAAGTGAAAGCACGTTATAAAAATAAAACTACTGAACAACAACAACAACAACAACAACAATAATAATAATAATAATAATAATAATAATAATAATAATAATAATGTCTGAGGTCATCCATGAATGACAAGTGGATGACTTTTTGTTGGCGGCTCGTGAATACATAGCTAGTCTTTGCTTTCCTCAGAATCAGTGTTAGTGATATCATGCATAGTACAAAGATCAGTGGGGACAGGTAGTCCCCTTTGAAGATGCCTCTCCCGATTTCTATTGTCCCTAAACTAATCCCATATACTGTCACTTCCGTCCTCTACTTCACCATACTCTTTCTAAGCAATCTCTCAACATTTCGATGCAATACCAAATAGGTTCATACATTCCATAATCCAAGAATGTGAGATCATATCGTATGCCTTTCGATAATCGATCCATGACATGAATAAGTTAGTTCTCATCCTCTTGTACAGTTTTGTACAGCCTTATTCACCAGGAATTGATCCTTGCTACTTCTGTACTTACGCTTGCAACCCTTCTGCTCATGTGGCAGGACTCCATTTTTTAGATGTCCGTACATTGACTCTGTGAATATTCCAGTCAATAATTTCCACGTAAGTGGCAAGCAGGATATCGGCCTGTAATTGTTTACCGTATTGCCTTGTTCTATGCTTTTCAAGCAGAGCACTGTCCTACCCATTGTCAACCACTCTGGTGTTACATGGTTGGCATTTAGCAAGGTGTTGAGTTGTGCAGCTATTTGTGCATGACATTCACCAAATCTCTTGATCCAGTAGCCTTGAACTCTATCTGGTCCCGGGGCCTTTCAGTTGCCCATTTTTTGCTGATTTCCTTCAGTTCCGTAATTGAAATGACTAGTTCTGCCGGTTTTGAACAGATTACTGTTTGCTTGAGTTCTTTATGATAAAGATGAATCCAAAGTCAGTTCCCTCGTTGATACAGTGTATACTTTCAGTGCTGATATCAGAATGGAGTTCAGACTGAAAAAGTGTGATGTGTTAGTCTTGAAGAGAGGCAAAATCAAATGTATGTACGGGCTGGCGATATCGTCGGGAGAGCTTATGAAGCAGAAAGAAGAGACGGGCTATAAATACTTGAGGATACTGGAAATGGATAGATTGATGAAGAAAAAATGACAGAAAAAAAATAACAATGACGACGATGTCATTATTGTTATTATGTGATGAAAACTCACAGTTTATTTTGCTGGATATGATGGAAAGTGTCAGCTGTCCACAGCCAGCGGACTAAGGTGACTCTTGTTTACTAGTCATGCTTCAAGAACCCTACGAAGAATTCTTGCAGTTCCAAGCAATGCTGACGTTTTTTAAGTGTTCTACTTTCACAACTGCACCAAATTTTTTCAGACATGTTGGTAGTTGAGTGCTGATACTTCTAAGTGCACCAGTTACTATTGGTATCACGTCTACTCTCCTCATTGACCATAATCATCGTATTTTCCACTTCAAATCTTCATATGAAGCAGAAAGAAGAAAATATCCTACTGTAGAATAACATGTGGTAGCCAGATAACAAGAATAAGTGTTTTTTTAAATGCATGTTCTTGTGCTACTGCTCGATTTTGTAACTACGTGTATGTCAACGATTTTTGAAGATGTCCTGAAAGTTTTAATCTGCCATTGAATCCTTACCAGTTACCCACAAAATAAGCTTAGAGGAACCAATTCCTTGTTTCTGAGATTGTAGAGAAATATGATGTGTTTCAGTCTTACTAATCGTTATTGGTTTTGTTTACTCGGGTTATGACCTGGTTGGTACGTGATGTTATCAAGAAGAGTCCAGCATCATCAACTCGTCTTCGCTTCAGACGTTGTGTATCTATGACATCATTATGCTGTGTGTAACGCAAATTTTAAGACAGTTGGTGTAATTTGAGGAGATTAGGTTGTAGTTTTTAGCAGATTGAGCATTCTTGTAGAAGTGCCGGATCAGTGAGCAATAAATCATTAATTTCAGAATTGCACTGGTGTAGCAGAAGTATCTGATAGGAATTTACCATTAATCTTGTACAATGTTTTTAAAAGCTGTTAAAATGTCTAAGGTTGTTCATCTATACTTGAAGAGATAAGAAGACATAGATAGAAAAGCCAAGGTGATTCACACTTATCTACAATAATCTTATATTATAAAGCTGGCTGTGATTTATGTAGAAAAAAAAGCATACTAGATTGCATGATAGGCAAATATTAGAAAGTGAACGAAATGCAAAATGCAAAATCACTGAGAGAAATAGATGAAAAATGATGGAGAAAATGAGAAACAGAATATAAAAATGGCATAACATTGCAAGATCTCTGTCAATTTTAAGAACGGTAATACGGTTGAATATAATAGCGTTTAGAAACAACTGTAAATTGTTTTCCTGGAGACAATACTTATGACGCTCGTAGGCTATATCACACTAGTGAAATTAATACAGTTGATATGCAGTTTAAACATCTGCGTAATCTTATTTCACATTCTCCATTCATTAAAAGTCTATGTAAATTATAATGTTATTGGTACTGTTTTATAGACATTCGACGGAAGGACGGGGCCTTACCAGACCTGGAAAATTATCAACCATTTTAGAAATAGAATTATTTATTTCATCTGAGGACCACAACTAAGAACAGTAATATAGTCGATGAACTGGGCAAGAAATTAACTGCATTCGGCAGTAAGGTTCCAGCTCGGGAAGTCAGGAGTTTTGGTAAGTCTGGAGTGACTCCGTAATCACCTTTACTCTCAGGGCTGCTCTGGCCCGGGTGGTAATACCTGTCAAGGGCCACAGTTATAGGTTAAATAGTAGAAGATGTGCGCCGTGGCTAAGACTTACAGAACGTAAGAGACAGTTGCTTGCTAGACACATGTCATCAGACACTCCGGTGTGTGGAGAAGTACTAAGATCACGTGAACCAGTTCCCTTTCCTGAAAGTTAATGTGACCCTTTGCCTGAAGAGTAAGCTCCAGAAACAAGAGACTAGCAAAGTAAACTGTAAATAAATATACAGAATGAAACAGGACACCACTGCTATACCTCTCAAGACAAACCATGCATCTTCAAACTTTGGCATGGAGGTACATACCTGTAGAAGAGGTATAGCACACGAAGAGAGAGAGAGAGAGAGAGAGAGAGAGAGAGAAAGAGAGAGAGAGAGAGAGGGGGGGAAAGAGAGAGAGAGAAAGAGAGAAAAAGACTATAGCCTGTTGCTACTCAAATATTTGGTTCTTCAGCGTTTCATAAGTTGGCATTGGCAAGATCTGAACTCGAAGGGAAATAGGGAAAACTTTGTGTTTAACACTCTTGTGATTTTGGTAATAAGCCACCCTTCTTCAGCGAAAACACCGCTTGTAACTCACAATCAACACCACAAGGTTGCAGGATGAGAGATATCGCAAAATAAATCGATTGCAGTAAATTGTTGGTACATGTTAACGCTGAGAGAAAAATGACAAATTTGACTCAGGCAGGATTCAAACTTTGAATGCAAGAGGTTATAAATAAATACTTTGCAACATTTTCTTTAGCAGTTTACCGTTTATATAAGGTTTCTATTTTAAAACATTGATAATTATCTTGAAAGAAAAGTACAAAAATACTCTTAGCAGTAGCGTATATAGACTGTCTATTTCTTGACTATTTATTAAATAAATGATATTCAAAGACATTCCTACAAGTAACCAAGACAATGACAAACATTTTAACCTCGGCATACGGTTATCTTTGTTACTTCAGCAGTGGATATGGTTTTCCTGGATATTGATTTCCTGAGATAAAGAGCCAAAACTGAAAAATGTGATATATAAATTCAGAAACCCGAGACATTGAACTGTTAAACACTCACGTAAAAAATGAAATGATTGTTTGACTACTGAGTTCCAGATTTGCTGACAGAAATCAGAAATATGTGTGGTTTATTTATTTTACTGCATATTAAACTCTCTGAGAATCTTAAAATGATTTCTTATATAAATAAGATATGAAGTCTAGAAGGAGCAGTAAACTGTGCGACATAGGTTAATCGAGTGGAACAACGATTTAAATAAAAAAAATTGACAACAGCCAGAAATATCAGCTATGCCGCAGCAGTTGGCTTTACACTACGGTGCTTGTAGCCAAATGATATGTCAGGTTTCTTATATAGGCTTGAGAGAAACTTTGTAGAGGAATTGAATTATCGATTGAGTCTAGTGGAAATTATTACTTGTATTAATTTTAACGTACTCAGAGATAAGACAACGTAGATTACCTTGTTGAAAATTCTGTTATGAATGCAGGCGAGAGAAACTTGAGAATTCATCATCCAACACAATGGTTAAAAAAAAATCAAAGTAAGGAAATTAACACTAATAGGTAAAATAAACACAATGCTACACTTTTTTCTAGAAGAATGTTTAGTAATTTAGATCAAGTCAATATTTGATGGGAAAGTACTTCATCGTTTGCGGCAGAACATAAGACAGGATGTGAAACTATAACAAAAAAGGACATAACTAATATCTGCAAGGTATTTTCTTTGCCTGACGTACTCTTAGTACTGATAATGGGACCAACGGCGAGAGATGGCAGAATCGTTAGCACGCCGGGCAACATGCTTAGCGGCATTTCGTCCGTCTTTTCGTTCTGGTTCAAATTCCGCCGAGGTCGACTTGGCCTTTTGGGGTCGATAAAACAATTACCTGTTGACTACCGGGGTTAATGTAATTGACTTAAACCCCTCCCCTAAACTTGCTACTTTTCAGTCAAAAATTGAAATCAATATTAATAGTGTGATAAGATTAATCCAAAATATTTAACTTTTTCTTTTCCATTTGTTCTTAAATATGTGAATGGTTTCTGCATATTTTGTTTTGGCCTGTTTAGCTTTTTAGCTTTACTGTCAATAGAACAGGATGATGTATAGCCAAATATTTTTTAAAAAATGACAGTATATATCGCTTGTGTTCTTCAACTCACCTCACTAATCTGTATGTATATAAAAGGCAGGATATGTATATACGTGTGTGTGTGTACGTGAATGTAATTTATGCACGTCCACAAATTAGCACGCATGTCGCTCCAATTTTAGGAGGACATTCGTCATGACTCTAGCTGTATTTTCGTCAACTTATTTTTCCCAGAGGCACCAGCAAATAGCGGTAAAAATAAATTTTCAACCAAAACTTTTAACAATTTTCAAGTCGGAGAAATGTGTTAGTGTATTTTAGTATTTTTAATCCCTAATAACTTTTTATTTTAGGTAGATTTTCTTTTTCGATATTTTCGTTATTATTTTAGTAATTATAATACGCTTCTACCTCTGGGTAATAGACGCCATATTTATCACGTGACCTTTCAGTATAAATTCTATAGTATACCCATTTTGGTCTAATCTACAGTAACTCGCCGGCAGATAAATCACGTTCTCTAATTTTAATTTTCTAAACAATATTGACATACGTCTTTTATTAACTTTATACACTAACACATTTTTTTTACTATTTTTTACTATTATTTACTTCTTCCATAATGATTTAACCTTGTTCACTATAATACTCTTTTTCAATATTTTTAGATTGTAACTCTTAATAACTATATTAATACCATTAACGTAGGGATTAGTTTACAGGTTTTGTCTCTTTATATAATTTTTTTTTTCTCATGTTTATGTTTATTCCTTGAATGATTTTAGGTATTTTTTTTAGGAATTTGACCTGAAGTGTGACTGATTTTGGGAGTAAAATCATTTCCCCGTTCTAATGAACTTGGATAGAATTTGCTTATGACTTTATATAGTCCTATTTCAGCCATGAATCGCGCGTAGTCTATGTACTAGTACTGACGTTTATACATGTATACTTTCACACATTATATTATTGTATTAATTTTTACTGTCCTATTTATAATTTATTTGAGTTTTAAATTAATATTTTTATGATGAATGTTTCTTTATATGATTAAAACTATTAAAATTTCAGATTAAAATATTAGATAAATATTGATATGGTATATGCCTCACAGCCTAGTTTTGGATGGGTTCTTAGTTGACTGAGTTGTACAGTAGTGGTTCGTCTCTAAATTAGTTATATACATATATATTATATACTACGAAACCCGGTGTAATATTATACCGAATTTTGCCTGTAAGGTTGGAATAAGTTTTTATTCCCTAATATTATTACTATCTATTACTAATATTATTACTAATTTTATTCCTATCTATCTATCTATCTATCTATCTATCTATCTATCTATCTATCTATCTATCTATACATACATACATACATACATATGTATACATGTGTGTGTATGTGTGGGAGCGTGTGTATGTGTGTATGCGTGTGAGAGAGAGAGTGTGTGTGTGTATGTGTGCGTGTGTGTATATTAGGCGATATATTGAATATTCTTTCCGATTTGGTGATAAAGTATCGATTTCATACATACATATACTCATCTACATTTCCCTTACACACATATATACATACACACACACACACATATATATATATGTATGTATGTGTATATATTTATATATGTATATATATATATATATATATATATATATATATATATATATATGTTTGAATGCACACACGCCGCGCACGCACACAGGCACACGCACACAGGCACACGCACACAGGCACACGCACACAGGCACACGCACACAGGCACACGCACACAGGCACACACACACAGGCACACGCACACACACATATAACGTCGTTAGGGTAATAATTGAAGCTATGTCTACATGAAGCACATCTACTATTCCATTTCTCCAAGATTGTATGTAGTTGTTATATTTGCATCAGGCATGCATAATATTTGTAAAAATACTGGAAAATAATCCGCATGTGTGTATCTGTTGGCATATATTTGTATCTAACTATATATTTGTTTGCATGCATATGTATGGATGAATATATGACTGTATATATGTCTATGTGAGTATGTGCATTTATGCGTATGCGTGGTGTATCTGTATCTGTATATATATATATATATATATATATATATATATATATATATATATATATATACGTGTGCGTGCGTGCATGCGTTTGTGTATGTGCTTGTATGTGTGTGTGTGTATTCATGCATGTGTGTATGTTGGTGTATATGTGTGTACCCAAGCACACAGAGGTATTTATTCTTTCCATATTCTCTTAAATTCCGAAATTCTTTTGTATGTTTAGTGTTTACTCCCAGAATGAAGCAGCTGCACATTCGTAAGAACCTAAACAAATAAAGGCATGTACATTTCCCCCACACAAAGACACTTACACTCCAATGAATGAAATGCACAGAATAGTTACGATTTAAGTTATAGCCAAATCAATGAATTAAAGAAAAGAAAAAAACATGTCAAAGTGGAAAAGAAAACGATGGAAAGCCATAGGAAGAGCTACTTATAAGACTATATCAGCTTTTTCTAGTGTATTTAGCATTGAGAGTTCATTACACTGGACGATGTTCATTCAAAAGTACACTGATGGCAATAGTAGTTTGAATAATTTAGGCGCACGACGAGGAGGAGAGAAGGAAAAAAACAAATATAAATGAAAAATGATAAAAAGATGGACATGAATATAGGAGAGAATATGAATGAAAAATAGTATCTAAAATTATCTACAGAATGGTATAAAAGAAAGACACCTGATTTCGTTTGTCATTTATAGGCTGTCCTTTTCCTCAGAGAATTCGCGTTCTTTTGCGCGACACCAGACTGAGCATCATACTTAACGTTAAAATAACTATTTCAGTATAATGTAAAACATGACTGAGAGAAATTGTTCGTGAAAAAAAGACCAAAACAAGACAAAAAAAAACAAAAAAAAACAAAACGAAAAATGTTTTGAACAAACAAAAAATATAATAAAAGAAGAAACTTAATCAAATGTGCGTTTATATATTCAACTACATCGTATATATATATATATATATATATATATATATATATATATATATGTATGTATGCAGCGTACAGAACCTCTGGTTTTCTGGTAAAGTCAGAATACCAAGGTTTGTGGCTAAATTTTCTGTACTATACTTAACTGCCATTAGATTCATGAAGGAGAGCTGTTTAATGATAGGTGAAATGTAAAAAGTATCCATCGTGATAATAATTTTTAAAACGCTTTTATTAGTTTGTCTTAGAGTAGACGTGCTTAGTCACCATGATCTATATATTTTCACAGATAGGAATAAAAATTATTTGTTCACACTAGAATATGAGTTAATCTAGTGGAATAAGATTATTTGAGGTGTAAAAAATGTTAATAAAATATAGTGAATAAAGAATATCAGATACCGCATTTTTCTGGCTTACAAATTGAATTCCCCAGACCAAAATTTATAGCCAAAAATAGAAGAATTTAGAGGGCTCAGAGTTCCATGTGAAATAAGTAAGATTTGGAAAGATTGTGGTGAAGTTAGAATGCTTGCACTATACGTTTACACTACATAGTACGTCGACTTGTATACTGGAAAATACGGTAGAACCTGTAAACACCAAAATAGATACAACGGAAGATATCTATTATTCGCTGATTCGTTTGCAAATTCTGGAATTATAACTGATTATTCTTACCATTAATGATTTTGCGCAATCTTTAACCTCGGGTGAGTAGTAAAAGAAGAGTCCTTTGCTAAGTTAGAGAATATTGGAAAGCCAGTTAAGATTGACATGGTTAGTGTTTAAAGCTATGTGAGAGGAAAATTGGCAAGAAATACGTTGAAAAGCTTTGTAGTCTCAGAGATACGTCTTTGATAAACATTGAAGTAGTAACTGTTGTAAAGAATAAGAGAAGTGATATAGGTAGAAAACTTAAAGAGGATCTTTGTAGTCACAATATAAGACATAAAATATTGGAAAAGGATAGAATAGGGATGTTTTCCCTGTCATGCAATAGTCTGTTTGGTTGGTTGTACTTCCTTCAAATTAACCCTGTTTATGATATTGATATATACAAACAACGTTTGATTAGACGACCTATTGCATTGGGCCTTGAGTTCAAAATCATGTATGTTTCATTGATATTGTTGGTGTTGTTTAATCACAAGTAAATTCTAATTGGGCAGATCGTTAATTTAAGGAGCTTCAGTAGCGACTATTTCGTCATTTAATTTTTCAGATATAATGTATCTAGAATTGTATCGTCTAATGTCTTTCCTTTTAAAGAACAATTACTGTGCGATTTGAGGACGTTTTGGATGCTATTTCTAGCATGACTCGGGAAAACTTATAGATACCGGAAACTGAGAATTTGTCGGAAAATGTAGCTAAAGCTGATCACCGATTGATGGGTAGTTCTGAAGATAAATGGTTAAAACCATCTCGTCTATTGAACAGAGAAATGTTCAGGGTAAATAAATATTTATCCAGTCTCAATTATAAATTCATTTGAAGACTGTCTTAACACACAACGTTTAGTCAGTCTACTTTTAGTAGTTTCAAACAATAATGATTAAGCAACTTAAACATTAAATATCTGTGCTTCATATTTGACATTTCATAATCATTGTTATATATCAATAAATGCTTATTTATATAACTTTGGGGCGGTGAGAGTAGAGAATGTGAGATATGTCAGTATTATTGCTTTTTCTCAAGATTATATGAGACGTATGTGAGAACAGTTCTAAAAGAAAATCAAAAGTTGCTGTGCAAAATGAAGTCGAATAATCATCGTATAACTGCGAATCTAGAATATAACAATTTATGTGAATGATTCAGATAGAAAAATATTGACATATTTTGAAACATCTTTTATTTCAATTTGGTTTTTCACGATATACCAACGCATTTATTTTTAAAGAGATTGAAAACCAACGAAAAATAAAAGTTACTTTCAAATGAAATTGGTTGGGTGCAAGTGGTTTGCAATGCAGTATTCTTTTGCGACACTGAGATCTGAGTTCAAATCGTCTTCGTTGTTTACACAGTATAGACATAGTCTAGTAATGGTGTTTATTTAATTGAACACCACTTCCTTTAAATTTATGAACATACGCCTCAATTAGAAATTGGTTTCTGAATAACTTTCAGGTTCTAAGAGATTTTCTACTATTGTGTCAATGGTGTTGACACAGTAGGTTAAAACCTAGAGGACTAATGAAGGGCAAGAACGAAAAGTTTTAAAGAATCAAGGTGTTCACGGAGTTTAACTTCATAGTTTATGCTGGAGAAGTTTCAACCTAGAGACTTTACCTTTTCATAGCAGTGGTACCAGTGAGTAACGGCCGCTTCGGATAAACTATACAAGTATAAAAATTCGTCAGCCGGTTATTGGGTATCACATATACATATAATTCAATTTTAGTAAACAGTATACATACATACATACGTACATACAAATTTACATGATGGTAACATTGATCAGCAAAGCAGTCTATCATAGACCTACAACCGGGTTACTACCTCCCACTTTGAAGGGTATGCGTTTGCAATTCAGGAAAGGAAATATCAACTAAGTACCTGATACACAAATGGGGCAACAATGCAGGAAACGTAGTAAAATGTGACAACAGATGCAGACTTTGAAGAGTTAAACACCGAAGGTGTTGCCCACATCGTAAGCAGTTGTCCGAAAATATCATCACAACATTATCTACCGATGAGAGATGGTGTAGCTACGGCACTATGTAATGAAATCCGTCTGAAAGGTAACCTCGAGGACAAAGAAATAACTCATAGTATGGTAGAAGCCATAGCCACTCATAATAAAAAGGAGTACTGGTGAAATGTCTGAGTGAAAACTTAAATAAAATGTAAATACAATAGAACTGATATAATGATCTGGAATAGAGAAGAAAAACTGTCTACAGTTGTGGAAATCAGCTGCCCAGTGGATGTTAACATAAAGCTGAAAATCAATGAAAAAGAGAATACCTACGCTGAACTAGAGAAATTTGCACTGATTTTATCCAGATTATAAGCTCATATTTATACTTATAACTGGGACACTGGGATAAGTCTTTCCTTTTAAAGAACAACTACTGTGCTATTTCTAGGACGACTCAGAGAATTTGCCGGAAAATGTAGGTAAGACTGATCACCGATTGATGGGTAGTTCTGAAGACAAAAGGTTAAAACCACCTCGTCTATTGAACACAGAAATGTTCAGAGTAAATAAATATTTATCCAGTCTCATTTATAAATTCATATTGAAGACCGTCTTAACACAACGTTTAGTCTACTTTTAGTAGTTTCAAGCAATAATGATTAAACAACTTAAACATTAAATATATGTGCTTCATATTTGACATTTCATAGTTACCCTGGTACCTGTACCACTTATCATGGGATTTAATTTTGTAGTATTCACAAGTATTCCAGTGGATGTACTGTCCTGGTCTGTCATGTCTTATGAGGTACTCCTTTTCAGCGAGGACTGGGAAGCCAGAAACACCATGATCAATTGTCTCTGTGAATTATTATTATTACATCCGCCTTAGCGAAGGTGGAGGCATTATATTCAATCGTGTTTGTTTGTCCGTGGACAAGATATCTCAATAACCGCTGAAAAGATTCGGTTGAAACTTTCAGGGATGTGTGGCATCGTGACTGGAACGAACGGATTAGATCTTGGGATCGATCCGGTACCGGACAAGGATTCTGGATTATTTGTTGTATTTACCTTACTTTGCATGAAGTATTATTATCTCTGATTATCTTCCTTGAAAGCACGCTCATGGTTTCTACGAAAATTATGGCAGCATTGCTGTTTCCAATGTTTTCTTTTCTTTTCTCTATTATTAATTTTTACTGACGTCACTATCTTACTAGAAACTGCTGGATAAATAAATCAAACTTCATAAGCAAACGGCAGCAAAACCGTTAAGAAATTAAATAGCGTTAACATATTCAATAACAATAATAAATTTAATTTATCTTCGACAATTTTTAGTTTTACCAATTTTGAATATATCGCTCCTGTTTAAAGTCTCTTACCTACTTGATAATTGCATTTCTAGCTCTACCCTGGAGGAAGCTTTACTTGGACTCACGTTTTGTGCGCAATGACGTTGCTAAACCTCCATTGACAGCACCGTATGCAGGCCCTTTCCGTTTTCTTTCACGAACGGATAAATTTTTCACTATAGACCTTAACGGTCGTAAAGACACTATATCAGTAGATAGACTAAAAAGGCCTTCATAGAGAAAACTGTCCCTGTTCCTACTGCAGACGACACACACACTGCATTACAAACACGGCCCGCACAAGCACCTTCACATTCCATGAATACCATTGGGATCGATCGAGATTACTTTTCCGGTTTTTTACTTAATTTTTGAGAGCGGTCGGGTTCACTTTTTATATTCTCGTTTGTGAGAGCAGTCGAGTTTATTTCAGATATTCTTATTTTAAAAATCATCTCCAGTTAATCGTTGAGAGGACGTTGGTGTTGCGTTGGAGGAGGTTTGCACTATATGAGTGCTCTTATTATTATTATTATTATTATTATTATTCAGTAGTTTTATTTTTATAACGTGCTTTCACTTCACTACCGAGCGCAGCTCTGTGCGCCTTGGGTATGTGCTGTGGTTTGCTGTGGTGCTCTTATGTTTACTGTATTGAAAGTGTTTTGCGTAGAATGTGTGCAGTACCCAGTAGTGCAATTTTCTGTATGTTATATATATTTGTAAGTCCTGCTATTTTTGTTATGTATTTGTCTGAATATTTTTTTATTATACCTAAGGCACCTACTATGATAGGAATTGTTTCTGTTTTTAGATTCCACATTCGAGTTATCTCTATTTCCAGGTCTTTGTATTTTGAAAGTTTTTCCATTTCTTTTAGCGAAACGTTGTCATCTGCTGGTATTGATACATCAATTAGAAAGCATTTTTTTTCTTCATGATCTTTGACAACTATATCTGGTCTATTTGCCTTAATTTCTCTATCTGTGTGTATTGGCATATCCCAGAGTATGGTTGCTTTCTCGTTTTCTGTGACCTTTTCTGGCGTGTGTTTATACCATCTTTTTTCTGTTGTTATTCCATAATGTTGGCATAGCTTCCAGTGTATATAGGTCCCAGCTCTGTCGTGTCTGTGAATATATTCCTTCTTAGCCAGGACTGGGCAGCCAGAGATAATATGATTTATTGTTTCTTGTCGATCTCCACATATTCTTCTTCTTCTTCTTCTTCTTCTTCTTCTTCTTCTTCTTCTTCTTCTTCTTCTTCTTCTTCTTATTATTATTATTATTATTATTATTATTATTATTATTTCTAAATTCCGCCGGAGTCAACGTTGTCTTTCATCCGTTCGGGTCGATAAATTAAGTAACAGTCAAGTACTGGGGTCAACGTGATCGACTATCCCCCTCCTGCAAAATTTCAAGCATTGTGCCTGTAGAAGAAAGGATTGTTATTGTTATAATAATTTGGTTGCATTGCAGAATTTTGTTGAGATAATGGACATGCAAGTGTATCTTAAAAGCTTTCTATCATCTGTCTGTTCAGAGAGTTGAAATCATCCAACAGATATATTAAATATACTTTCTATACCATTTCGAGTGAAAAGCTCAAATTATATCGTTGCCACCAAATAGAACGTAGAGAGGGCATTCTTTATGTTAGTGAATAGAGATATTAACAACGGTTCCGAGTTTTGAGTAATTTTGCGTTGTTAGTTATACTAACCACATGTTTGTAATCTGTACTTTAAAAATACAACTCAAATATAATAATTGTTATAAAATAAATCCCAACGCACAAAAATAAGAGCAAAATTGGTGCTGTGTTTAGAAAGGCAACGCTTAACTAACTAATAATAATGTGGCGTAGAGAACAAAAATTTATCTCAGTGACTAACGTTGTCATTACTTCCTTTAAAATATATCCTTCTTGATCTTTAGAACGTTACAGATACGAGAATGACTATAGTGAAGTACAATTATTTAAGCATGTAGGCGTCAAAAAGTACTATTGTGACTAAGGGTTACCTATGTAGATGTCGTAGCATCTTCAGTCACAATTGTTCGAAATTAGAGAACGGGGAAACCGTCGTTTATAGGAAACACACAAGTAGTAACTGGCTTTGTCATTCTTTGAAATCCATGAAGACCCGAACTCAGAACATAATTTGGAGTATCTGAACACTGTAGGACAGTTAAACCTACTCTCAATCAATTTCACCACTCTACGATAGTGCATCGGCTTGCAATAAGATATAAAGCCAAAACCAATTGTATTCTTTTATAAAGAGAATATCTGATGGGGAGTATAAAAGGAATCAGTGGAGAGAAGAAGAAACGAAAACTTTGTTGACAATAACACTACCCTATACATCAGCCTCCTGCACTGAAGAGAAAAAACCCCACCAACAGAGTATGAATAGATAAGAAATGGAAATCATGACACCTGTTTGTATTAGTCTTGTTCTGCTACTGAATTTGGATTTATTTGTACTCAAGTTATTCGAACATTCTTCCCACTTATTCTCTCCCAGCCTTCTTCAGGGAAGATGAAGTTAGTGCAGTAAAGAAAACTCGATCTTTTAGTCAGAATATGAATATATTTCAAGTAAAATGTATCAACCGTCATTATAAGAAAATAATTTGGTTAGAAACAAATGTCAACTAGTTAGAACGTGAAAATAAAAAAAGAAATGAAGAAGTGCGAAATGATCTGTGTCTACAAAACTGAAATCGATTGAACTTATTTAAATACATGACTGGGTCACGTATTAATCTAGCACAAGATTTTAATGATTTACCTGAATTGATACACTATAGAATTTTATTAATCTTCAGACAAAGAAAGTTGAAAACATCCATAGCAAGATTAGGACTCAGGAAAATAAAGAATCGCTGGGTATTTAATCTCATGTACAACTATTTCAGATACTGTAAATGTCTCAAGAATGAATAACAACGCAACTCTAGAATGCATTTACTCGTAACTATTTTCTAACCTTTATTAGAAAGTGTCCATCAGTAACACCTGTAGAGCTGTTAACAAAGCTGCAAAACGCACAACTTTAAGTTTAAGTACTATACCTATGTGAGATAATTTAAAACAAAAAGAATTATTGGTGATTTTCATAAAGAATTACTTAAAGAATTACTTAAGTCCTACTTATCTGAGTACACGGCACGATCTCGATTCTTAGTCAATTCAGTTTCACTTCACTTTTAACGTCCTTTTGAAAGTTATGTACAACACGAATTAACTTTCTACTTCTCTGCATATCATTCACATGAATATTTGAACAATGCTGCAATATTTCTTGACGAAGTATTAACGCTTTGCCTTTCCCTCTTGAAATTTTCTCATTAATATAAATCACTTCGAACATGAAATAAAGATATTAGTTTTGTTTCAGATCACTTGAATTTGTTTCTCCAGGAAATATTTTAAAGGTAATGCTTATTTTATTGCTGCTGTAATGTAGTAACAGAATACTAAAGTAGATATTTGTAAGAATAAAATATTTTCATTAAATAAATTTATTATTATTACTTTCTCATGATGGTCAAGTAGCTGAAACAGTAGAGGGGCTGTCTTACAGAGCATATCGTCGACTCCTTGAGTTCAGATTCACCGAAAATCAACAACGCTATTTATTTTCTTATAACTTAAGACGTTAGTACTATGAATGTACTAAGGTCGATTCAACACGTTATATATATTCGTCCATTAAAAATATTTCGTCTTGATTTAATATAAGAAAGCAATTTTACATTCGTCACATCGTGGGAGTCTGTATTTGTCCGACATCGCCACGGCACAATGCCTAAAATGAACTAAAGGTCATACTTGGTAATAATACTGTTTTTTTTTTATATATATAAGTAACCCGCCGTTCATAGAATATAAAAAAAAGTTAGTACCGATGTAAACGTGTTGTAAATCTAGTACCGTTTCTATTTTTCTCGTATTAATATTTGCGACAGTTTTTTCGCAGAAGGTGCGATTTAAAAGGTTAAATTTCTTTCAACTTTTTTATTGGGAATATTTACATTAACTCTACACACTTAATGATTATTATATTTTCCACCGTTTTTCCAACGTGCTTTACATTTACAACATCATATATCTGTTAGTCCCTCATACAATTTTAGGGTTCTTATTTTGCTAGTGTTTTTATCTATCTATCTATCTATCTATCTATCTATCTATCTATCTATCTATCTATCTCAGAAACTGTGATAAATTATGATAAGCACAAGATTATATCATTGGTTCCCTACGTACGTTTAAGCGCTGTGTTTATTCGCAAACTCCGCGTTGGATGTTCCAAGGGCAATTGTAAGCTAAACCACAACAGGTCATAAAGGAAACCTTTTATTGCGTTATGTGATACAGATAAAATGTCCGATTCAATTTGTGTAAAAAAAAAATGCATTACAGTACTTCCCTGGTGATCCATTCCGGTTCAGCACCCAACTGGACCTTGAATAATCAATGCAGAGTTTGGGAATAGTCGCAAGTGTGAACCGTACATTGGGAACAAATGATATAAAGTTGTATTTATCATAATAAATCATAATTTCTCCTACATATGTTCTATATATCATAAGCAATAATGTTACCAAGTACAGTAGTAACTACACTACTATACAGGAAACAGATTGGACGATGATTCTAAATGTGGAGCTCTAAAGTCACCAGTAGCAGTCGTGCACCTAAATGTATACACATGATACACTTTATATATCCAATAGAATAAATATAAAAATTAAGATCTTGATACCACGTTTATTATTCAGTTCCAATCGATTCAATAACTGGTGGGATGAACTATTTAACATGCTGGAAAATATATAAACAACAAATATGCATCATGCAATATTAATGGAAACCTATTCATGTCATAAATGCCTGAACATTGATATATACGTTTATAAATACAATATTAAACAATATCAGAAATTAAGTATGTGATTCTTATCATCCTAATAGTTTGTTTGCCTCTATCTCCTGTGTAAATAATACATCTCGATTTAACATCAATATTACACTTGATTGTGTTTCTTCCTAAAACATCTTTAGCAGCAATGCAACCAATAGTTCTTTACTACCCAGTAAACCCGATATATGTGTAACTCTTAGTATCAATATAATTATTTATTGAGTCACGAGTGTCTCCAGACAAACTTACACTGCCAATAAAGTATAGTGCTATATCGGTGTTATACAGTGTTAGAAAATTCAAATTGAGATGAATTTATTACATACATTCTTGCAATAAAATCACAAATTGCATAATGCATCATTAGCAAAATTTATTTGAGACCCTAAGTATTACATCATCGATTATTGTATCTCACGGTCAATAATATGGACAGTATATAGCCATAAGGCTTCGTGGTGTTATATATGCTTAACTCGTTGTCTGTTGTATTTATATAATATCTTATTTGTTTCTGTCATAGCACATATTCACTAGCCTTTTTCCAGTAACTTAATAAAATTACTGGTGCCTGCAAAACTGAGCGGTATCAAAAGTAATTGGTGTGAAACTGCTATGATATTTTGAGACTTTGAATGAAGAGGAAAGCCCAGTAGCGAATATTTCGTGTATCGTGTCGTCGTCTAATTTCCCGTCTGTGCAGTTTTCGTCTACTTTCCTGTTTACTCTGCTTTCGTCTAACTTTTCTCCTTGTATTCTTTCTGTTGATACACACACGCACACACACACACGCACGCGCGCGCGCATGCGGGCGGACGCACGCGTGCACACATGTCTTTTATCTTTTACTTGTTTCGGTTATTAGACTGTGGCCATGCTGGGGCACCGCATTGAAGAATATTTAGCTGAATGAATCGACCCTAGTACTTTTTTTTATAAGCCCGGCACTTATTCTTTCGAAATCTATTTCCGAACCGGTAAGTTGCTGGGATATAAACACACCAATACCGGTTGTCAAGCGTCGGTGGGGAAACAAGAAACCCAAAGGCACACACACACATAGATATATACATATATATACGACGGGCTTCTTTCAATTTCCGTCTACCAAATCCACTGACAAGGCTTTGGTTGATCCGAGGCCATAATAGAATATAGCTTGTCCAAGGTTCCACGCAGTGGGCCTGAACCCCCGACAACATGGTTGGGAAGCAAGCTTCTTACCAAACAGCAACGCCTGCGCATGTATGTATGTATGTATGTATGTATGTATGTATGTATGTATATATGTATGTTTGTATGTATGTATGTATACATATGCGTGATTACGTGTGCGGGAATGTGTAAGCGACTGTCTGTGTGTTTATGTGAGCTTGTGTTACATCAATACAAAATTTAATTTTAAATTTCACCGTGTGGAAGACATAATTCAAAGTCTTGGTGTCTAGCAATGTTCAATTATCAATAGGTGGCTAACAATAAAATGATTTACAAACGATATAAAAGTGAAATTAAAATGTCTGGATATTTCCAACTTAAGATAATGCGGTGTCAGTTGTTAACCCGTTAATATAAATATGTTGTATTAGTATCATCAAAAACTAATGTAAGACTGAAATAAACATGTGTAATGTAGATAACAGCAACAATACGAAACAGATGAAAGTAAATAAAATACACGCTTTGTTCAGTTTAATTCTTATGTATCAATTTAGACATCTACTAAATCCCATATTCACATAAAAGTGATTCCTTTCACTATCTGCACACAATATTCGACGGATTCGCGGCGACGCCTGTAGTGTAAGCATAACCTCTTCGGTATTCATTTCTCTGTGGAAAATCATGAAAGTTCCAACATTTAATTTCCCTTCTCAAAATATAATATATGATTTTGCACGAAGTGAGGAACAAATTCTTGAAATGCTTATGCGGTGAGAGTCATAGGATCAGAAGTAAGTTTCCGCTGATCATAGATTACCGAATAGTTTCAATTCCAGGTTATGCTTCTATTAGCAGATTACTTCTTGCGAAACGATTTTATGAATTGCTTCGAAAGTCGCTAATACCTTTGTGAAAAGTATATGAAAAGTATTTTTCTCTCTCACCACTTTGAAATTTTATGTTCGTAAAGCGATGGAAAATCTAATATAAATTGCATCCTCCTGAAGTCGTAATCGTTGCAGATAGGAAGGAAATGTAGCGTTTTTTGTAGCGTATATCTGTATAGGTTGAATGAAATGAAAAGATATTCGAATATTGTATCAAATAAATACAATGCATTTCTTTGTGGCCTTGATATCATGGTAGGACATTTTATGTGTAGAAATTTTGTAAAATTTCTTCCTACATTTCATCTGCATGTTAAATTCAGTAAAACATTTTCTTTTCTATTGTAAGTAATAGGCATACTATTTCATAAGAAAAATAGATAGCCAATGTTACCACTCATATGTTTTTATGACAGAATTTCTTTTCATGCAGGTGGATAATAGGTACAAAGGATAAACAGTTAGATGAAACTATTAAGTTTAACCCCTTTATGATTTAAGTTCAGGGTTCCAAGCAGTGGTGTAATGTCCAGTTGATGTAACGCAATTATATTACAGTATAGCCATGAGCAACACACGTACCGGTAAAGCACGCTTAATTTCATAATTATATCAACATAAAAGTAAAATTTCTTTTCACTCTCACCCAATCTCTCATTTTATCTCTTGATTGAGGGTTGGTGTAATTAGTACCAAATGGGGTGGGATAGCTATTAAATGCTTGAATAATTTCGTTATTTTTATCAATTTATTGCTATTTGATGAAGTATTATAAAGCATTGATATTGCTAATTATTAAAATCGATAGTCTCCATGACTGAATAATAGCTGTTTTATTGTCGCTAAACGTATTAGAAAAATAAAAACACATACCATTGTCAGCTGTGGTGTTTTCAAAGAAATTCACTTTCAAATTGTTAGTCTGTACAGAACCGTCAATTCCAAGAAGATTCAAAGCCTCAGAAAAGAAGTCTGCAGCTTCATGGAAATGAAAGGTGAATTTGTTCATGAGATGAAGAATTACAACTGCTTTCTGATGTAGATTTATCGTTGATATTACCACTTGTTCTTGGTGGCATTTCATCCGTCCTAACGTTCTGAGAACAAATTCCGCTGAGGTCGACTTTCATCATTTTGGAGTCGATAAAATAAGTACTAGTTGAACACCGGGGTTGATGTAATCGATTTACTCTTCCCTCAGAATTGCTGGCTTTGTGCCAAAATGTGAAACCGATATTACTACTTATTGAAATAATTTTAATTATTCTGCCACTACAGTGTCCGCTGCGTTTCGGAGCTAGTTGGCTTCATTCAAACCCATCAGTTAATTAGTCTTTTCTTCTTTCCTTCTTCCATATTGTATCCACCAGATTTTGCCCTAAAAACTACTCCAATCCTTTCTTCTTAGAATGTTGGCTCTCTGGAACTCCTTCGACGTAGAAGTTTCTTTTTCTGTAGACGTCAACTCGTCACTATTCAAAAGAAAAGCTCAATGTGTCGGTCTCACCAATCTTAGCAGGACTGTGAAAGTCGAAGGCACAGCCTCTTCTTCCAGGCCAGATTAGTTAAAACATGGGTTTTCTACAAGCGGTTGCAATTGCGATGCGTTACACTAGTCAACGCCAGGAATCTCTGCCCTCCCATTAGGTAGGTCTTCATTTTCCTGTCGTGTGTCTTCACCAGTAACACCAATGCATGTTAGTGATCTTTATTCTCTATTAGAGTGTGGAAGACTCGAAACTATAACTTAGGATATGGCTTAATGTTCAGCAATAGATAGCGAAGACTACTCTGTATCGAGGAACAACAGTAGACATGGATGGAATGTGTTCCTAAACTTTCTGTTTGGTTTTGTGTTCACGCTGTGAGATGTTTTGAGCCATCGCAGAATCATCGTCTTGATAAGACTCCAGTCTTTTCTTCGAAACGATTTTTAAGGCTTTTTCTTTTTAGTTACGGTTTCGGTTCTACAGAGAATACTCTCTACACACATTCTGAAGAGGACCAGCTTGGTCGACTATGAAATACTTAGTTGGCCAGATATTGTGAAGCATGATACAGCCTTACGCATTTTGTCCTCTTTCTGGTGAGACCCCGACAAAGTTAAGATTTCCAATTGAAGCGATTTGACTTCACAAATATTGCTAATGCTCAGATAAAGGCTCAAATATCGGTACTAATATTACAATCTCTTCATCTATTTCTTCAAATATCCAATACTTCACCGGCTCTTTCATATTGATAATAACTGGCCAAGTATTCCCAGTCAAACTACTGTTTTAACGCCGGCGCTCAACTATGAGCTTAAATGCAATAAACAAATGTAATTATTAAAAAGTCTAAGTAGACAATTCTATCTCTAATCGAGAATCAAAATTTCTTTAGTGTATTCTGATATCAAATTGAGTTAAATTGACTGTCGCCTGTCATAATTGCAATCACTTTTATCCACTGTATAATTTGTTTTACTCATAATTTTAAATTTGGCCAAAATTACATTATTCTCTCATAAGGTTTATTTTACTTGTTGATTACACACGCATGGACAGATGCACGAACACGCACACGAGCGTGTGCGCGCACACACACGAGCGTGTGCACGCACACGCATATACACATTGGGAGAGTGAGTGTGAGAGCGAGAAAGAGAGAGAGAGAGGGGGAGAAAGAGAGAGAGAGAGGGGAGAAAGAGAGAGAGGGGAGAGAGAGAGAGAGAGAGAGAGAGAGAGATAGAGATAGAGAGAGAGTTAAAACTCTAGCAAAGATTTCTTTGGTTTTAGAATTGCTTTTAAGTACTTAACCATGCATTACTGAGCAAAGACAAAAAAGTGTAAAACATGAACGTGAGATTCCTCTGTTGTCTAAGACTCTATATTCCTATAAAATCTATATTGCCATTGTAAATAGCTCATTTCAGAGCAAGATATGAAAACTCACATCGAACTAATCAGCATCTACGTTTTATTTATTTGCATTCCCTAGTTACTGTAAGATCTATCTAGCTTGAAGATCCTATTTACATCAAACCAGTAAACTAGATTTAAATACTTTTGTCATAAGCATTGTGCAACAGAGACAATAAATCATCAGCGTTTGGCCTTCAAACAATTAAATTCAACTCCCCATATAAGTTTGGTCAATAACTAAATCCATACAGCTATTTCTGCTTTAAAAGGTAAACTGCCATACATTTATGTCTCAAAAAGTCCCACTCTAAATAACCATTTAACCATTGTCTAAAATTTTAATGTTTCAATAAACAAACTGCAAATGTGCATTGTATGAGTCTATCCGACTTTATCTGACAATTTATATGCAGCGACTGCAATACCAAATATTATAAAAGCACATAGCTTATGGAGAGGTCAACAGGCAACCTCTACATAGTCGCTCGACTTGGTAGAAAACTCAACCCTCAAATGACATTTTTTAAACACTAACGTTTTAACTAAAGTAGTACATCAACCATTCTCTGTATAAAAGACGCGATGCCCATAGTTGGAATAACATCAACTAGATCAGAAATTACTTGGTAGTTACACACAGCCACCAACAACACTATCACTATGGCAATATTTTTAAACAAAGAAATAATTCCTGTTTTAACACACGTAACATTTAAAATGTACTTCGTTCCGTGCAATAGCAATAATACAGTTTTGCTCAGCCTGGCTTTTGAAGTATTTGTAACCTGAGACCATTGTTTAACAAGTATAATGTTCTGCTATTTCTATTTTAGTACACATTGATTTCTTGCTTAGACATAATGCACGCACGCGCACAAACATAAACATATATACGTAAAACTTACATACTTACATTCATACATATGTGCCTATGTACGTTTGTGTATGGATGTATATTTATGTATATATATATATATATATATATATATATATATATATATATATATGTATGTGTGTGTATGTGTGTGTGTGTATGTATGCATATATATATGTATGTGTGTGTGTGTTTATGTGCGTGCGTGTGTTTGTAATAAGGAATTTGTACGAGTTTCATATCGTACTGAAGAACATTCACATTGCAATTGAAGTGAACTGAATTGGCTTCAAGAATATGAATAAAATAACTGACGAACTCTTGTCATCGTAAACGCATGAATTGTAAAATATTTCCATACATTATACATCATATTGAGAAATATTGTTTAATGGGAGAACGATCACAAAATATTTTGATTTTTCTGTATATGTATTGTTACAATTCTGAAGTCTGAGGCTTACAGTTATCATTTGGGTATTTGTCCTTCTAGCAGTCGGAAACCATGTCCTGCAAATCTTACTCTCCTTTCCGTCACAATCTTCTGCAGGCTATGCAGATAGCCTCTCTTCGAGAGTTTAGTGTTTGTAATTTTGTTCCTGTGTGAGATCTTGCATATTTTGCATAGACAGTATTGGTGGAAGGCACTCAACTTCAGAGTGATAATATACTTAGTTAAGGTATTCTTGTTTCATTGACTATTTTCCTGTGTTCATAAATAGTTAAAAAAATTTAGTTATTAACTTGAGACTTTAAGATGGAATTGAAGGAGACTTTACAAATAAGAAATGTTTTTCCATCATATGTATTTGATGTTTATACATTTTAACTGATATTCATAATTCACAGCTTCCCACAGTATCGATTTTGTTTTATTCCAAAATAATGTTATTTTGTGGGGACAGAGAGAGAGAGAGAGAGAGAGAGAGAGAGAGACTCTCGTCACACACACAGACATACATAGACACAGACACACTTTTCATGCACACACACGCACGCACACACACGCACACACACGCACACATACATTATGAGGAGAACTAAGAAAAAAGTAATAAATTATGATGAAGGATTTGCAGTTCTCCCATCAATGCCCTGCACTTCCTTTTCAGCAATCCAAATTGCTGGTAAGTACACTATTGTAATTTTAACTACATATCACGATATACAAATACTTTA
Source organism: Octopus bimaculoides (assembly GCF_046866305.1). Classification (NCBI taxonomy): domain Eukaryota; kingdom Metazoa; phylum Mollusca; class Cephalopoda; order Octopoda; family Octopodidae; genus Octopus; species Octopus bimaculoides. Next base: position 59,633,943 of record NC_142928.1, read on the forward strand.
CGCTGCATGCATGTATGTATATATATTTTATACATATACTTATGTATATGTATACATAAGGTGGATTTGAGTATATGCGCACACATTTTTATTAAATTTCTCTTTGCATTCTGATAATTTTTATAAGTTCAAATGATTTTATCTGGCTTAATTTCTATTGATTTTATTTCTCAAGTATCTGAAGGTTTTATTTTATTTATTTATAAATCTCTAGATGTTTTTCCATTTCTGAGATGACCTTTCAATTTAACCTCATGCATACAGCACGTGATTATTGGTCATGTTACAGCCAATAGCAACATTCAAGGTGTAGTATCTTGTGCCTGATAATATCAAAAACATTATGGGTCATGTTTTATTTCTTTACTGAAATAATTTGGTTTTGCAAATGTAAAAAGTAACAAGACTGCTTTCGCACGAATGGACACAACTTTTTGAGTGGACTGCTTTGTAATTGACAAAATGAATTAGATCGCATCGGTTTGCCCACAATCTCATATCCTTTCATCTGCTGTCGCTGCCGCCATTTCTTCTTGTCCTTGTTGTAGCTGTTGTTGTTGTTCTTGTTGTTCTTGTTGTTGTTGTTGTTGTTGTTCTTGTTGTTGTTGTTGTTGTTGTTGTTGTTGTTGTTGTTCTTCTTCTTCTTCTTCTTCTTCTTCTTCTTCTTCTTCTTCTTCTTCTTCTTCTTCTTCTTCTTCTTCTTCTTCTTCTTCTTCTCAAATCAGCATAAGACTTAACAGTTTGAAAGTTCTCGAAATACCAGCAAAATTTTTACTGACTAATTACATTAATATTAAATTCTTTCAGTCCTGTACGGTAGCTTTTATTCGTGATTTAGGAACCAGTACTCGTTTCTAATTTGGTTGTAGGCAGATGATCATCAACAATAATTCTTTGATAAGTTTTCATACCCCAAATAATGTGCAAATCAACGTAGGAACTCCAGCACCTTTTCTCGTTCAATTAACTAACATAAAACTACCATAGTCTGTTCTTAAACACCAGCTGCTTGGTTTCAGTTTCTTACAAGAATCGTCTCTATTCGCAACACTAAAACATATTTTGATCTAATTTTAATCAACTTAACAATCTTGAAGTTGTCACTGAGTAGACAAATAAACGTTAATTACACAGCTTATAACGCAATCCATTATCTATATATAGATAAACAGAGGTATAATTAGAGATAAAGTGAAATAGAATATCCATACCCAGGTCGAAGACGTATGATAAAACACTGATATATAACTACATCAGTTTTCAATAGTAGATATGTAACAAATTCAATAAGAAACAAAAATGAATATAATAAAGTATTGTATTTTAAATGGCTAAAATTAATCCCTCTCAATACAATAATTTTAGTCCCAGCACACAATATAAAATAGAATCTCAACAAATGAAACTCATAAATACACTCAGTATAGTTGCAAAGATTGTTTAGGAACCAAATTTATCTTTTCATTTGACAGCACATAATAAAATAACAAGAACGATCGTTAATTGGTCCACTGCATTTTTGATTCTTCTGAATTCTTTCTTATATGCTCACCACGAATTTATGACAATTTGCTGATCATAAATACTCTAATCTTCCCAATTAGTCTAAGTAATATTTATGACATCAGATTAACGTGTACATGGTGTATATTTATATATAGCAAATACACGATAAATGATTTTAGCATTCAACTGTAGAGATAACTGTGTTCGAACGACGGTGCGACTATGACAGAGTTTATAGCTTTGAAAAAAGTTCCATCAAAATGTTTTGTTCTAAAACTATTTGTATGAAAATGAACTTATCTAACCTCTGCTGAAAAGAGACATGTAATGCTAACGTTGACTGTGATTGACTGTAAATGTTTAGCATACACGCAAACCAGCAAAATAGCTTTCTTAGAAATAAATTATGTTATATAATACTCTACTACAATGACGACTAAACCATACGTTGGATGTATTGAAGAGAGAGACAGTTTTAAAGCTACATAAGAAAACCATCCCAGATATTTAAGACGAAAAAGATAAAAATGTTATTCAATGGGAAAATATTGGTTAAATAAGGACAACAATCAGGTGTGAAAACAATATAATTTTGCCTGTGGGAAAATATTTTGAAACAAAACGATAACGACATTCGAAAACAGACAGTCGAGAAAACTTGAACAGAAGTTAATTGCACTCAAGATTGAGTTAAGAGGTAAAATAAAAGAAACATCTTCCTTAGAAATAACTGTCTGCAAGAAAATGTAATGAACGCTGATATATATAATCTTAAATGGTTCTGCAGTGACATCGAGAGGGCAATCAATAGGAAATTTGAGAAGCTATTTCTCAATTTAACGTGTTAGAGCTAATTTTTTAGTCGGTTTAACACCACCATTTGCAGTGTGCAGTTAAGCGGTGTCCACTGTGTTGCAAATACATGAACGAGGTACCCGGTCTTAGGATGTCTCGATATCTTGATTGATTGCTTCACTATACAGTAACCCATGAATCGGCTTCTTCCCTTTTCTCTCACCAGTCTCAGCGACCATAAGAAAGGACATGGATATTTGCTTTACACTTCTCAATAAGCTCTTTAGATAGGTTGACATAAAAACGGAAAGAATTTAATCAAAATGAATAAACGGAATCAGCAGCTCAGTACAACATACCAACATTATAACTATACTTAAGATGCGAAATACTGTATTTATAGTGGTATTTGAAATGAATATTTACAGAAGAGATGTACTGGCATATATTAAAAAAAATATGGTGTACTGGTGTATATATATATATATATATATATATATATATATCTATATATATATATATATATTATAAACTAGGTATTGACAAGTGAAGCAAGAAGACTTGAACTTTAAAAAATCGATATATGAAGCTAGTTTTATAAAGAAACATAAAATTGTTAATGAAAGGCAAAGTATTCACATGAATAAGAATTTTATGATAGACTATTGTATAAATATGTCTCTATACAATCCCTCAGAAATTTCTGTAGCGCTATTGCGAAATCAACAATGTACTTAAATATTAGAAACAAATTAAGAAAAATAAAACAATTGGAAATTAAATAGTTTGAGGCAAGTTTGCTACTGGGCTAGCTGTAAAGGAGACAGCTAATGTATTGGTTTAAAGTGAGAATCGAAACTAGCTACTGCTCACCGGGGTCTATCTCTTATTGAACAGCACTCAATAGAGATGTTCGTCAGACACTGGCTTTCATATAAAAAAAAAAAATTAAATTAAATGTTTTTCTTTCATATATTTAGAACGCCAAATAGGGCGGCAAGCTAGCAGAATCGTTGGGCACGATGGGCGAAATGATTTGCGGAATTTCGTCTGCCGTTACGTTCTGAGTTCAAATTCCGCCGAAGTCGACTTTGTCTTTCATCCTTTCGGGGTCGATTAAATAAGTACCAGTTACGTACTGAGGGCGATGTGATCGACTTAATCCTTGTTTGTTCCCTCTATGTTTAGCCCCCTGTGGGAAATAAAGTAATATGTGGATCTTTTCCTTTTCATGGGCAGTTCGATTAATTAATTTTCTTAAACTAAACACTTTGAAACTTCGTATACTGGTAGAATGCATCATATAGAACATTTTTTACTCTTTGCGTTGTTGAGAAAAGTTTCTATTTACGAAGTTATTTCGTGTTAAAGTTGTCGTATTTCGGTAATTTCAACCAATCAATGACGTGTATTTAGCTGAATAGAATTACTGCTATTGTTTGTCAACAACAACTATCGAAATAACTTCTTAGATAGAAACTTTTCTCAACAACGCTAAGAGTAAAAGATGTGCTGTATGACACATTCAAAGTTTCAAAGTGTTTAGTTTAATTAATCGAGCTGCCCATGAAAAGGAAAAGATCCGTAATATATATTTAGAACGCCAAATTGTATTTATTTGTATACGTATGGGCGTGTGTGTGCAAGTACGTGAGTCTAAGCGAGTATGAGCATGCGTTTCTTTTAGCCGAGAGGATCTATTATCCTGATAACGAACATTTGTAATATTTCTCATCATTTGTAATATTTCTCATCGTACATGTAAGTTGGTGAGCCGACAGAATCGTTAGCACGCCGGGCAAAATACTTGACAGCATTTTGTCTGTTTTTACGTTTTGAGTTCAAATTTCATTCTTTAGAGGTCGATGAAATAATTACCAGTTGAAAACTGAGGTGGATGTGGTCGACTTACTCCTCACCCGAAATTGCTGGCCTTGCGCTAAAATTTGAAATCAGCATTTCTCATCATACAAAGCACTATAGATTCTTATATAGGTACAACGATGATTCTCACTCACATATATATGAGGTTGTGTGAAGCTATGCATATATATATATATATATATATATATATATATATATATATATATATGTATTCACATACTCATACATATGTAATGTTTATACATATGTGTGTGAGTAAGTATATATATATATACATATGTATAAAAATACATATATACATAAGTTTCATTCCGTTCAGGAATATTTTTCGATGTTTTTCTTGTGGCATAATATTTAAAATAGTTTCCAAATATAAAAATTCATCATATTCTTCAAAGTATTAGATGTTAATATTTAATTTTAACCAAATAGAAAATAAAGAAAAATAAATGAAACTAATCCTAACTATTGCTAAACATAAAAGAATAACAGTTTGATGTATCAAAACCATGGATTAAATTTTTTCGTTTTATGCTTTGTCTGACAGTTATCTTTAGATAAAAAAATATAATAAACTAGAAAAATAAAATATCTCCAACGTATCTCACTAATCCGTTTCTGATTTCAATACTGTGAATAATTAAATGTTTTGATACCAATAATATTGCATAGAATACACTTTGTTAATGGAACATTTTGAAATAAAACAGTAAAGGAATAAACTCATTGCCTCCGAGGCCATGGTTTGTCTGATACTGTCTGATGCAGAATGCTAAACAGAACCGAATGCTGTTAGAATTGAAATGGAAATTTTGAGAAGGGAAATGAATTAATTTTATAGTTTGTTCATTTTCTCATATGTCAATCATCCTCAAGGACATCGTGACCGTCAAAGTTTATATAGTGGGTTTGATGAACATGGCAAAATTTAAGTTTCATTTCATAATGCTGAAATAGTTTATACTAGAAGGAAGGAAGTAAATAACAAATTGACTTTGCGTGAATAATGATCAGCCTAAAAGAGAGCAAGTAGTGTATAAGGAGGCTTAAGTCCATATTTTCGAGGAAAGGCATAATGTTCAAACGGCTTGGATTTGATGGCCTCATAAAAATATATATGGTGTCATTTACCTTTAAATGGAGATCTGCATTTATCTAAGTGCTGTGTTTACCGTAGGACAGTAAATCCTTGAATATCATGTTACTTTATGACAATTTAGAATATTTAGCAGCAATAAAAATAATCAAATGTAATATCAAAGTTTCCTGATTGATTTTGAAATCTGTTTACGAAACTTTAAGAAAGAAGGAAGCTTGGTAACACTCCTGAGTATTTATATCAATAAATTATTGTTAAATAATTGTTATATAGTTATCCTCTTTTAGTTTTTAAATTCAAATTCAGACGGTGTGTAGACCGACATATAAATGTACCATTGAAAAACTAAAGTCTATTTAATCTAATGAAATTTGGAAATCAGTATTTCAGTTGATATGTGAAGTTTTTCAATTATAATAAGTTGTTTACATACTGAATAGCATTAATGCATGAATGAATATGCGTGTGTTTGTGCGACTGTATGTTTATGCCTATCTTGTGTACAACTATACTGAGCGATGTCTTGATATGTTAATATTTGAGAAGATCTTTTGATTATCTTTAGCATAATTATTAATCTGCTGTAGCTAGAAATTGTCCTTAGGATAAATTATGTATGAGCAGTTCTTAAGTCGCAGGGTGTCCTAGTAGGGCATCTTAGTAAGCTGATTATTTATTGTTAATTTCCCTCAACTTTTATTATTCCAAAGAATTATGTAACAGAGCATGATATACTTCCCACAAATACTAAAGATGGGTGAAATATCAGGCTTCCTAAAGAAGAGCAATGTTTAGTACTAAGTTGCAGGGTTCCATTTTAAGCTGCTTATTTTTGTCGTTCATTTCATTTTATTTTTACCCTATTAAATTAGGATGAATCCAGAGAATTGTTAACATAGCAAATTATTCTCGCAACAAACGCTGAAAATGTGAAATCATGCTAGAATAGTGTTCTGCAAATTATCCAGTTGAACCACCCATCGACTGAATGCACACTTGTCCCAGCAAAAATAATGGAACTAAAATCAACCACAGCTAGAAAGACATCAAAGCAACCCTTCTAAGATGCAACAATCCCGCACACTCATAAGCACAGAAAAATGAACAAAAACAATATCAATCAAAACGTTAGTGCACACCATCAAACAGCAGGAACAGGATTTCATGTCGATACTATGACTGATGTTCAAGCAGGCTGGATAGGTATGCACAGGAGAACCAGTTCGCCTCATTGCAGAAAACTTTTGTGTTGTGACCAGGTATCTCGAATCGGTGACTAAGAAAAGGTGTACAGAAATTAAGACAAGACGGATCGATATGCTATATTCTGGAATGTGTTGTCTGATGTTCAAATAAGCAAGCAGAAATTGATGGATATTCTATCGAATAACAATACAGGCGATATCGTGTAAAGACGATAATGTAACATACTGTTACATTTCCTCCTATGACTAGAGTTCATACCATTGATGATTATTGTAGTTTCATAATGTTTGAGTGTGTCTTCCGTTATGCCTTTCTATCATAGCGAGTCTATCATATAGACAGTACTGCAGAACTAGAGATGAGGCTAGATTATTACCAAAGTGATCGCAGAACCTGCAGTTCAGATGTACACCAATTTTTTAATATATTCATCTCGATAGTTTCTGATAAAGAAACTCAAGTCTTGTGCTGCTGATATAATCCACCAGTCTCTGCTTTTAGCCCAGAAATTTTCAGTCACTGATGGATTATTCTCTGATTTCCATCAAAATCTTTGTTTCAGAGTCCTTACTGTCCGCATAGATTTTTTTTTTAGCCTTGCTTTTATGCTATGTACTTGGTGCTATGTGCTAACTGTCAGAGTTTTCCTATTGACCTATTGAAAATATCCGGCACTTTTGTGGTAAATGTATCCATTTCCAAAATCCCCAAGTACTTATAGCCCGTCTCTTCTATCTGCTTCATAACCTCCCCCGACGGTATCGTCAGTCTGTCCATACATTTGTTTTTCCCCTCTTCAATACCAACACACCACACTTTCTCAGTCCGAACGTCATTGTGATATCAGCACTGAAGGTATACATCGTATCAACGAGGGAACTGACTTGGGCTTTATCTTTACCATGAATAACAAATGGTCGACTTTTTGTTGGCGGCTTTTGAATACATGCCAAGCTTTTGCTTTCCTCAGAATCAGTGTTAGTGGTATCAAGCACAGTACAAAGATAAGTGGGGACAGGTAGTCCCCTTGGAAGATGCCCCTCCTAATTTCTACTGTCCCTAAACTTTTTCCTTATGCTGTCAGGTCCGTCCTTCAATTCGCCATACTTTTTCCAAGCAATCGCTCAACATTCGATGCAATCTCAAACAGGTTCATACACTCCATATTATTATTATTATTATTATTATTATTATTATTATTATTATTATTATTATTATTATTATTATTATTATTATTAAGTGAGAGAGCAAGGCATGCCATCACAATGACACTGGGGTAAAATATACGAAGCCCAATATACCCATCATGACTATAAGTCTGATAAGGGTACACCGGACACATGCATCACAACCAAATGTGCGTGACATGGCGATCTCATATCAAGATAAACAGTGCATGACCTCGCAGGTGGGGCCCAGTTAAGATTTTCTTCAGGTCGAATAGCCCATCCTGTTCAAATGATCCTTGAATAAGGATTGTTTAAGAATGTTGAACGAAACACCTATATTTCCAGAGATGAATTATTCCATCTCCAAAGGAATCCTCTCAACACATGATGGTCCCTTACTACTTCTGCACGTGATCAGACATGCACATATCATCATCCACCAAAGGAATGCTCAACTGGTTAAGGTCAAACACCTGACAAGAAAATATGTTTTATTGAGCATATTTGCTGTAGCCCATCTTTTATACCAAAACAAAACATGTACACGATAACACTTTCAATCAGTTAAGATCAGAATCCATGAGAGCCATTGCCTGGTACTACTCAGAGCGCTCGGTCTTGTTTTCTCTGGTTGATTATGTGAGAGCGGAGAGCAGCCTGTTGTCAGAGGTCTCACAGGGTCTCTTTCTGCATATTATAAGCTTTGATACTTGGTAGTTAATTATCGTGGGAGGCATTCAACATCCAAGTACTATCTCAAAATTCTAGCTGTCCCCAGCGGAGCACAGTTTTGGGCTTGCTCTACTCTCATGTCAATTCCAATTTCTTTGAGGTATTTCTCGAACTTGGTTGTTAGTGTTCCGAGTGCTCCTACGACTACTGGAATGCCGGACACTCTCATCATAGTTCACACTCTTGCTATTTTGTTTTTTATAGTCTGTACTTTTCAATCTTTTCTAGTCCTTTGTCACTTATGCGTGCATCCCCAGATATTGCAATATCTATAATCTTGGTTTTCTTTCCCCCTTTATATATCATCATATCTCCATTGATCATACATACGTTGTCGGTATCCCCTAATATGAACACTATTTTCGTCTACAGGGTTTCTCAGGTAGTAACACTCCATGACCACAGCATTAATTTGTTTGTTCCATCTACACCGTGCGTGCTGGTCCCTTGCTAGATAACGACAGGCTGGAGCCTACCGGGTGCAACACTGTCACCATCAAGAGCTTTAGTTTCATTACCACCGTTACTTATAATATTTTGTTTTTTCATTGTTACTCGTATGAGGTAGCGTTTATCAGGTTGCGCAATTACCAGTGTTTTTATCGTGACACCATCATTAGATGTATCATCAATCAGGACATGGGGAGATTCCAACCGCTTCCTTTTATTATCATTATTATCGTCACTGATATTATTATTTTCATTGCTTTTACTATTTGTCATTGTTAATATTTCCTTTGATCCGACATTAGTTTTGGCGAAATTATTAGTATTATTATTGTTTTTTTTCTTGTTTCTTCAAATTTTCTCCCATTTCTCGCCGAGTGTTTTCCGTACACCTAGGGCAGAGAAGCTCATTGTATGCATTCCCAGTTTACACACGCAAATTCACAGGTAAAATATGTATTTTCCAGAAAGCTATATACTTCATCTTCTTTGGGGTCAGTTAAAAGTTTTCAGAGTTCAGGTAAAACAGTATAGGTCTACAATTGCTGACTTCCCCTTTCATTTCTTTGTCCTTTCGCATCAACTGCCTCCTTCGTCACCCATGTTGGTGTTCCATTTTCTTTGCAGTCAGAATACCTGTCGTATATAACTGTATATACTTGGAATATTTTTGAGTGAGAAAACCTGGATACCATCTTGTGCAGAGTATTTCCAATTTGGTATTCTTTGATTATCGCTTTTTCATTCTTATCTATGATTGCTATATTTTCTTTTATATTTTCTTGTGTTATTCTATCTTCCGTTTCTCTTTTAAATTCCCGGAACAAGTCTACTGTTATATTATGTTGGACTTCTGTTCCCCTCTCTTGACTAACATTACACATTTATATATGCCTAATTCCATGCCTATATCTTTGTCGAAAAGTCTTACAATCTGTATTAAGGAATCTATCTCTTTTTCATTCTTACTAAAAAGCTTCAGCTCATTCATGTAGAGAAAAATGGTTAATTTCTCCCTTACTATTTCTGAACTGATACCCTGCCTTTGTCTTCTGTAATACTAAACTGAAGGGGATCAAAATAAGACAAATATTAAAGGGGACAACGAGTTCACCTGGAATATTCCTCTTTTGATATTAACTTTCCCTAAGAGTGTGTCACCTGAATAGAGATCTACGTTCTATTTTTTCATGCTAAAGCTAATTAATTCTCTTATGTTTTTTGCTATACTGAATATACTCAAACATTTACTTATCCATGAGTTTGGGATCATGTCATAGGCTTACTTATAATTTATCCATGCTATTGTTACATTTTTCTTTCTAGCTGTTACTTCATTTAAAACTGTTTTTGTCTATATATAATAGATCATGCCTTTCACTAACCTTCTTCCTGCAACCTATCTGCTCTTCTGGTATTAAATTCTGGTTGTCAAGGTGCCCGTAAATGCATTCTGAAAGCATTCCTGTTAAAAGCTTCCATACTGATGGTAAGCAAGTGATTGGTCTATAGTTGCTAGCTGTATTACTCATGCTCTTATCCTTCATAATAAGTATTGTTTTCCCTCTAGTCATCCAATCTGGTATTGTTCCTCCATTAAGGCAATCGTGAAGTTCTTCCCTCAGCCTCCCATGTAAACTACCGAATTTCTTTAGCCAGTACACTTGAACTAAATCTGGTCCTGGACCCTTCCAATTCGGCATTTTTCTTAACACTTTACTCATTAACGCACCAGTTGTTACTACTACTACTACTACTACTACTACTACTACTACTACTACTACTACTACTACTACTACTACTACTACTACTACTACTACTACTATTAATATTATTATTATTGAGTGAGAGAGCAGTGCATATCAAAGTGACAGTGAAGTAAAATATACGAAGGCCAGTATACCATTCATGACTACAAATCTGATAAGGTTATACCAGGCACATGCATCACAACCATGTGTGCGTGACATGGTGATCTCATATGACCTTGCAGGTGGGCTCCAGTTAGAATTTGCACATATTGTCAGCCACTAGAGTACATGCTCAACTGGTTAAGGTCAAGCGACTGATAAGCAAGTTTGTGGTATTGAGCAGTATATTTGCTGTAGCCCATCTTTTGTACCCAGACAAAACAACATACATGATAAAACTTTCAATCAGTTAAGATCAGAAGCCATGAGAGCCAGTGTCTGGTACTGCATCAGAACATGCATCATCATCATCATCATCATCATCATCATCATCATTTAATAATATTATATTGTTATTTTATTAATATCATTGTCATTGGTGTTCTTGATGTTGATGTTGTCATCATCATCAATATTGTTTTAGTATCATCTATTATTCTGTAAAATTATTTTCTTTTAATTTTTAGTTTGCTTTAATGCTAAATTCAGAAATTTTAACTCTAGTTCAAACTTTAATCCGTAACCCATTTATTGGTTTAAATTTTAAAACTCGTGTAATGAAGTTAATTTGAATTTACATTTGACTTTCAACAACTTTAACTTGACCTCATCTCATTTCAACCTAACATCTCTCAATCTATCTCCATTTTATGTTCTAGCTAATTAGAGCTTTCTTATCCTGTACATCACAATATGATTACTACTGATATTTCTTCATCTTCTAATATAATTCCCTTGCTATGTTTGATAGCAACGATCACCAAATATTAAAGTCTTAGGTTGTCCATGTGTATAAATGGCCCATATCAAATTTTCACACAACACCGATAAACAATGCCAGTATGGCAATTTGTGCTGACCTGACTACAAACACTAATGTTTTTTAATTGTTACTTTCCCAAATTTAGGTCATCCAATACCCCTGCTTCTATTCAGTGACTCCTTCCTCTATCATTTCCTTACTCCTCTTCACATCTTTGTAACCTGTCTTCCGCTTTTCTCTATGCTACTTGCATCTTTCCAGTTTTTCCTTCCTTCTCCCATGCACTCACTATTACATCAATGTTCTGCTTTGTTATAATCAGAAATGGCTCTGATGTAAGTAGCATTAATTCTTTTAGGTCGTTCAATTTTCTCAACTGACCAATAAACCAAATAGAGTTAACCTACCAGTAGTGTACCTATAATGACTACTGGAAACAATTGTAAGTCAAATTTGCTCCAATGAAGGAAAAATATGTTATGACCATTATTCTTAACTTGTTATATATATATATATATATATATATATATATATATATATATATATATACACACACATGTGTGTGTGTATGCATGTATGTGTGTGTGTGTGTGAAAAAATATATTTGTATGTGTTTATGTATGCATGCATGCAAATTCTAAGCAGTATAGTTTCCTTATTTCTGTATTATTTTCGCTTTAGATGAACTTTGATAAAAGATCGTTAGGAGAGTAATTTATCTTGTTTACCTCGTCAAAACTGGTGCAGTAGAAAAATAGTGGGGTGAAAAGTGGTTTCATCGGAGAAGCAGTAACACCTGGTGTTATGTGTAACGATCCTATCTCTGGTATTTTGAAAGAAAATTTACCAAAGCTAAGCTTTCTGAAAAGAATAAAGTGAGAGAAATCTAATTCTGTAAATCGCGCGAAGATTGGCATCGTAGGAAATAATCATTGGAGTAAAAATCTAAAACTATACTGCTTGTTTACATTATTTATGCGTTGCTCTCTCATGGTCGAATTGGAAAAGGAGTAAGGCCTAAATCTGTCTTGAATCCATTACATCCCTCTTATATTATTAGAAGAACCAATCAAATTAAGCCATTGGGCTGTGGTTTAGTCAATAACGAATATGTAGTTTTTTCACCTTATTTCAAAATAATGCTCCCTTCATTAGATGCATGTTTTTCATGAAGGATATATATTTAAACAAAGTAAAAAAGTTTGCTGTTACAGACTCCAATTTATAGTTAAAATATTCATGAAAGCGCGAAGCTTGGTAGTTAGGGGTGTCCATTTCACGATTTTAAGGTCGTGATTTCGATTCCATTGTGTCCTTCAGCAAGACTCTTTATTTTACGGGGTCTGCAGTACATTCAGCTGATAAATATGCGCAAAGTATTTATTTCAAAGGACCAGTCTTGTCACATTCTGTGTCACGCTGAATCTCCCTGAGAACTACGTTAAGCATATGTATGTGAGCGGAGTGCTCAGCCACGTGTACGTTAATTTCACATGTAGGCTGTTCCGTTGATCGGATCAACTGGAATACTAGTCGTTATAACCGACTGAGTGCCAATTTATTTTCATTAAAAATATTCTATTTCAGTCGATCAATCCCTTCAGTATATGATTCAATGGAAGTATACTCAAGGTATTAACACTTTCGCAAACACAATCTTCGAAAACTGTAAGAGTTCATTTCGAGCTTCTCTTACAGTATTTAGATACTAAATAGTAATATTTAGGAGTTATATGATATTTTGACACAGGCTATAAAAATATACGCAAATCTTAATGTATTTTTATTTGGTGTTATATTCTTTTATGTTCAGAATGTAAAAAGAAAGAAGACACTAATTTAATTCTCCCCTCTGTAATAAATACTGCTGCAGTTATTATTTTTATGATCATGATGGATAAGTATGATCGGATTCAATATAACCGAATCCATCTACACTTAGGATAATGATTAGCTATCAATGATAGACATTTGGAAAATATTTTATTGATGTGCATTTCTCATAAAATCACGTACGTTATATTTAATCTGAAGTTTCTTTATGTTTGAAACTTCCTCATCTGTCACAAGAGGTTGAGATTGTTCTATGTGGGCTTGATTGAAATATCACCTGTTGATTCTTGTCTCAGGTCTTATTAATACAACTGCCGTGTCACCTTGATCCCGACTAGTAATTCTGAATTTATTAGGGATATGACAGAAATTATTTCCATCCAGTTTGGTTTCTTTCTTTGTATGATAGTTACTGTGTTTTTAATAACCAACAGTTGCAGTGTTGTTGAACCAATATTAAAGAAAACAAGGCTGGCACTGTCAAGAGATCGGCAACGAAAATCAATACAGAGATTTATATTGTAGCGAACCGTAGCTTCATATCATCAAGTACTGTGGTCATTCCTTTTCATTTTAAAATTACTGTTAAAGTGAAGAAATTTCAAGTAATAACACTTAAAATCCCCGAATGCAATGAAAAGCTTCATATATACCTGTTAATAAGCAACCACGTTTACCGCTAAGATCGGAATGCAAGCTGGAACGACATGACATCTTACTGGTCAGGGAAACAAGTTTGAGTAACACCTCTAGTGCCTGAACAATTGAGGATATTCGAATCGAAGTCATAGAACAAGAAAATTTGAGAAATTTTAGTATCTCAAGCGCAGGATGTAAATACGGTAGAATGTCGACTATAGAATCTTTAATGATTTAAATAAATAGTTAACTATAATCTATCTATCTATCTATCTATCTATCTATCTATCTATCTATCTATCTATCTATCTATCTCTCTATCTATCTATATGGACAGAGGGTAGACGTGTCGGCTCCGTAAGTTTTGCCTTTTTCATGTTTTAAAAAGTTTGTTTGTAAAGTTTATTTTATATAGAAAGTTGTATAACAACTTGTAGACTCTCTGGTGCAAGTTTTTTGCGACGGAAATCTGCCCTGTGTGGCACATTTCCAGGATATAAAAACCAATTTCGGCTTTCTAGCCATTTTTTTTTGAGACGATGGCGTCTTGTAGCCATGAAATCTTTTGTGAAACGAACGCTGCATTTTGCAGTGTTTCGTTCGAAAAAGAATTTCCTAGTCTTCCTTCCTCACAGTTAAAGGAGGGAATGAAGAAAAAGAAAAACTCTGCTGCTACAGCAGTCTTGCCTGCCACTGTCACCAGTGAAAACAACAACAACAACAACAACAACAACTACAACAACAACAGCAACAACAAGGACACAAATGTCCTTGCTAACAAAACCACTGTCCTCACCACTGATACAACCACTACCGCTACCACCACCACAACGAACTTTGCCGAGGCTTTGAAGCCTAAGAAAAGAATTTTGAATATATCGAAAGAGAAATTACTTGCATGCAAAAGCATGCTAAGTAAAAAGGACGTTACAGTCCATCTTCAAACGCCCGCGGACTTTAAAATAAACATAGATAAAAAACTATCATCTACAGAACCATTAATTCAAAGACAGACAGTAGAAAAATTCACTCAAGAAAATGTTGAGAGGTGCTTAAAGTCGATTTGGTCTTACAAAACTTACATAACGAGAGGATTGAAATTCGGAACAATAGAGGTAAGACTAGACAGCGAGCAGCGAGCCAAGGACCTCTCCACTAAGTCATTACAACATGAGAACCTGCTCATGATCCCTACGTACCTTGGTCGTAGGGTTACGAAAATAAAAATTTCGAATGTGCCTCCTGAAATTGAGGAAGAATGGCTAGTATCTGCCATATGTCTAGGCATAGAGGAGGAGATAAACATATTAGAAGCATCTGCCGTTTACAATGAAAACTGGATTGGCCAGGAATTTCAACTCCTGGTACAAATTGATCCAGCAAACTGGGAAAAAATTCCACATAGAATCCAATTAACTGAGGATTCAATTTTTCATGTTTTCGTCGAAGGCAGAAGGTCAGTTTGCTACATTTGTTGTAGCAAAACTCACCTTCAAAAAACATGCCCAGTAGCCCAGAAGAAAAGGCAACAACAACGGCAACAGTACCAAGGAAAACAACAACAACAACAACCACAAGAAAACGAAAAGCACAAGAAAAAAACAGCATTACTGCCTACGCCGCCATATGCACAACTGGTCAAGCAGTTGTACAACGAAATGGAAAAACGCCAGCAGCCAGCAACCCAGCCGAACCGAACAACAACACCACCAGTACCACCAAGAACAGAATCAGCACCATCACCACCACCAACACCAACAACAACAACCCCACAAGAAGGGAACACGAAAAAGACTCCCACCCCACCCCCAAAAACCAAAACACCACATCCCAACTGTCACGAAACAGCACCAACACCACCAACAACAAAATCAACCCACACAAAAATAGACCCCAACACCCTTCCCCTCCCACCCTCCGATTCCTCCGACATGTCAGATGAAGATGACACAGAGGCTTGGCAAGTGGCCACTGGGGGAAGAAGAAAAAGGGGGAAAAAAGAACGGTAAAACAAACAAACAAAACGGGGAGGTTTACCAGCCCCGAAACCAACACATCCACAGAAAACAAAAACACCAACGCAAGCGCACCAACACAGAACCCCACAACAAGTTTGACAGCGATAAACACAAACAATCCAGACCTAATGAAATTCATTAGGTCAAACACTAACATAACAGAAAATGACACGAAAATAAGCAATCACCCACGCACAACACCACCACAACACATCAAAATCATACACGTAACACGTAGCACATAAAATACACTGAAATCTCTCTACCCGGATACAGTAGGGAGATTCCAGAAATATTCATAAAAAAAACTATACAAAAACATTCTGAGAGAAGGCTGTGAGGCAAAGAGCCAAGAACTTTCGGACAGTAAGTAACTCTCTCTCTCTCTCCTTTCGTGTGTAAAACACAAATATTGATAGAATCATGGTGAAGATTGGCTGTGTGAATGTGCGTGGCTTGGGGTCCCCTTGGAAACAAGGGTACCTCTTAAATGATATCAAGTCACACAATTTGGATATCATAGCCATTAGTGAGACCAGACTCCATGAACCGCGGGCCCTAAAGTCCATGTTTGGCGGACAGTTTAATATTTATTTTTCTCCCTGTCTGCCGAGGATGGGCGGTAGTGGCACGGCGGTTCTTTTTCGCAAGAGTCTGGATCTCCAAGTAAAGACGATATTTACGGACCCGGAGAGTAGATTGGTTGTCCTGGATGTGGACGGCAGCGATGGAGGCGCTTTTCAGTTGCTGGCAGTTTATGTGCCTCCTTTAACAGGTCGGTCGGACTTCTTTCGACGTCTAGAAGTATTCCTGGGAACGTCTCGTCCCTTACTTTTAGTGGGGGATTGGAATGCTACCTTGGACACGCATCTAGACTACGTGGGGAGTGACAAAACTAGAAGGGGATGCAAAGGCCTCATAGACCTGCTCAGACGCTTCCAGTTGTCTGACAGGTACCGACTCGACAAGCCAAATGTGCCAACGTGGACTTGGAGCAACCGCATTGGGTCGTCGAGATCGTATCTAGATAGGATAGTGTGTAGGACAAGAGATAGAGATAGTTTAGGATGTCCACAGTTCCACATAGTCAGCTACACGGATCACAAACTTGTGACGTGAACGCTAGACTTAGATAAGGCACATAGGCAGGGTCCCGGTTACTGGAAACTAAACGCGTCTTTCCCGTCGAGACAGGTTTTCAGAGACCGGATTTGCACGTTAGTAAAGAGGGCTTTGACGGGAGCCATCGTCAACAACAAATGGTGGTTTGCCCTCAAGAGAGCAGTAAGGGCGGAAGCAATAAGGTATAGCAGGGCACTAGCTGTAGAGAGGAACAGAGTAGAGGGGGAGCTAGTGATAAAGTTAGAAGAGGCATTGCGAAGTGGCATCGCATCCGACGTTTTAGCGGCGAGGTTGGCCCTCGACCAACACTTCAATGCTAAACACGAAGGGTGTGCTGTCAGGGCAAGGATGCGTGCTCTGAGGAATGAAGGTGTTGGAGCCGCACGAGAGGCCCGGGTGGTGGAGGCGCAGCGGGGTAACAGAGCCACCATCCGGTCTCTGGTAGACGAACAGGGGCGCGAATTGCTCGAGCCGAGCAAGATGTGCGAGGCGTTTCAGCGGCATTTTGCCCGACTGTTCGGGAGGAGTGGCGAGCGAGAAGGCAGGGTGGACTTTAGTGCCTACCTGCACAGCTTGCCACGACTCTCGGCAAGAGAGGCGGAGTGCTGCGAAGGGGTCATCACGGCGGAGGAGGTGAGGGACGCGATGGCGGGTTGCTCGACGGACAAATCTCCGGGTTTGGATGGTCTGCCCTACGAGCTTTACAACTGTATGCCAGACTTGTTTGGAGACATCTTGGCGGCCGTGTACTGCAACTGGCAGCAGAACGGGAGCATTCCCGGTTTTGTGAGCCGAGGAGCGGTAACGCTGCTGAAGAAAGATCCAAACAAGGGAGACGCCATAGATAACTTTAGGCCCATTACTCTGCTCAATGCAGACATGAAAATTTTGGCCAAGGTATTAGCCAAGCGGTTGGCGCTTGTCATCGAGAAACTGGTCGGCACGGAGCAAACGTGCGCCGTGCCGGGCCGGAGCATCCATGACAACCTCCATCTGATGCGCTACATCATAGAGAGGGTAGTTAAGGAACCTGGCATGGGTGGGGCCTTGATCAATTTGGATCAATCCAAAGCTTTCGATAGGGTAGACCATCGATACTTGGAGGCCGTCCTCGAAGCGGCCGGCTTCGGTCCCGTTTTCCGCGGCTGGATGGCTGCCTTGTACACAGGCATCCGTTCGGTTGTTCGCGTCAATGGACGTCTATCGGGACCCTTCGACATTGCACGTTCGGTTCGTCAGGGATGCCCCCTGTCGCCGCTCCTGTACGTATTGACTCTCGAGCCACTACTGCGGAAGCTGGCGACGCTGAGGGGCATCCCGCGAGAACTGGGGTGCGGGACGAGCGTGTCGGCATACGCGGGCAACGTCACCGTCATAGCGTCTAGCCACGAGCACATCGAGCTTGTCGGCGAGACGCTGAAAGACTACGAAGCGGTAACGGGAGCGAAAATCAACCGGGATAAGTCGGTGGGTTTGCTACTCGGCACCTGGAGAAGCAAGCCCATACCGTCCGGCAGCGCCTCAGTAGTGGGACGCTGGACGGACGGTCCGGTCAAGTTGCTCGGAGTCTGGTTCGGTCCGGACCTGCAAACGGAGAAGAACTGGGACGAGATAACGAGTAGGGTGGCCACTCTCTGCCGGCAATGGTCCGAGAGGAAGCTGTCCCTAAAAGGTCGGGCGGAGGTGGCGAACGCGTACATCGCGTCCGTCATCGAATACCGCCTAACCTTCGTGCCTTGTCCCGATCGCGCCATCACCGAAATGGAGCGCATCCTCTTCCGCTTTTTGTGGAAAGGAAGCGTTCCGATGGTGAGACGATCCGTTTGTTGCCAACACCCGCTGAAAGGAAGGCTGGGCATGCCGCGGTTGATGATGCGCAGACATGCTCTGAGACTGCGACATCTCCGGCTCTACGTAGACGACGGTGAGCAGGTGTGGTCGCCGTTTGTGCGACGCTCTTTCCCGCAGCTCGTCCCCATGACCGAGCTGCAGTCGTGGATCAAAAAGAGGCCGAGGAATGGCGAATGGCACCGTGAGTGTCGCGTTGCTCTGCAACAACTTTGCCGTCCCGGGTCGACCTTGAGCGGCTGCATCACAACGAAGTCATTCTATAGGGGATTAGTGGAGGGCAGGTACGACGACGATCTCGGGGCGAACCTGGGCGTCGACGAGGAATACCTGACCCGCCTGTTCAGGACGACTTTCGGGCCGGGACCTATGGACAACTTCCAGAGATCCCTGGCCTGGCAGTGTTACCGAGAGGCGCTACCCGTTCGGGATAAGCTCTATAGACACGGCTCGCGAAATGTGGGGCCGACCTGCCCGAGATGCGGTCAGAGCGATGAAACCGTTCTGCACGCACTCGTGCAGTGTCCAACCATTTCGGAGCTGTGGGCTTATGTCGAACGACTGCTGTCGCGTGTGGGACGAGTCGGTTTATCAACCGAGTCTATCGTCAATATCGTCACGCCTCCTTCCTTTAAACGGGAAGGAAGAGCTGTATTTATCGTACTTGTGGCTATGGCGAAAGAATGCATCTGGTGGACGCGTCTGAAAGGATTAGAGACAAATACTTTCCTCTCTGGTCAATCTCTCATCAACTTTTTCAAGTATCACTTGAAAAGGAAGGTGAGAGTAGAGAGGCAAGTGTTGTCTAGCAAATGTTTCGAAAAAAGATGGATACATGTAGCAAGAATGGCACGTATAAATGACGAAGCCACCTTGACCATGATTCTATAAAACGTTTTAAAATTTTGTAAACAGAGAGTTACTTACGTTTCTTGCATAAATAAAAGAAATTTTATTTAACAAACTGTGACACTAAAGACCGAGGTTACCGTGGTCTTTTCGTAGGTTTTTCTTTCCACGGATAACCTCCCCATTTATTGGGAATTTTCTGTATTATTTCGTATTTTTTTAAATACCCCAAACGTTTTGCGATGTTTTTTTTTTCATCGTTGTCCCCACTTTTGTTTTTTTTTCTGCTTTGTTTTCGCCCCCCCTCGAAAAGAAAAAACTCTACATTTGTATTTTGTCCCCTCTGTGTTGAGCCCTGTGTGGCTAATAAAGAAACCTATCTCTCTCTCTCTCTCTCTCTCTCTCTCTCTCTCTCTCTCTACATATACATAACACATACATAGATACATACATACATACATATACATACATAGACACACACACACTAGCAAACATACACACACATGCGCACATATACACACACATAGGCACACGCACATACGTATATATCAGTGAGAAATGTTATTATTAAAGCTTTTAACTTCGCTGTTTACCCATCCGGGGATGATAAACTAATTTGTACTAAATACAACTACTTTTGTAATAAGTGTCTATCTATCTATCAATCTATCTATCTATCTATCTATCTATCTATCTATCTATCTATCTATCTATCTATCTATCTATCTAACTATCTATCAATCTCGCTCTCTCTCTCTCTCTCTCTCTCTATATATATATATATATATATATATATATTATATATATATATATATTATATATATATATATATATATATATATATATATATATATATATATATATATATATATATATATATATATATATATATATGTTGTTGTACTTGGGGATGGTCATATTGCCAGTTTAGTCAATAAAAACACACGCACTGTATATTTGGTGTTAATTTGCTTCAGCTTTATATTACATTAATCTTAATCTTATTTCGGCCAGAGTTCTTTCGTCACACTTCTGTGACCTCATCAGTGGTCGTTTGTTTCCTTCTTTCTTATGTGTGTCTCACCTTGCTAACTATCAGCCATTTTGTAAAATACAAAAATACAAAATGGCTGATAGTTAGCAAGGTGAGACACGTATAAGAAAGAAGGAAACAAAGGACCACTGATGAGGTCACAGAAGTGTGACGAAAGAACTCTGGCCGAAATAAGATTAAGATTAATGTAATATAAAGCTGAAGCAAATTAACACCAAATATACAGTGCGTGTGTTTTTATTGGCTAAACTGGCAATATGACCATCCCCAAGTACAACAACATCTGTTTCAACACACGATTTCACATCAAAAATCTTGCAAAACAAATATATATATATATATATATATATATATATATATATATATATAGACACACACTTAATACAAAAGTAATATATTTACTCAAAATAGAAGGTCAAATATCCCATTAATATCCAAATAAAACAACAACTAAACTGAGCGAAATCTTTTGAGCAACAATCTAACATTTTTTTGTGAACTATAATCTGAAGCTGACATACATAAATATACAAACCTGATTACAAAGTTGGACATGCATGAAGGGACTCTATGCAATTGCACATCCCCAAATTCAAAAAATAAAAACCCTCCATAACCTAAAAAATATTAACTAACAGAGGCTGTATTCAAATACATTACAGTCCGCTGATGGCCTAGCTGAAACTTCGAAGTGACTATCGATACCATTATTGTTAAAGAATAATAAATTTGTTCTCTACCAAATGTATTGAGTAATCCTTCAATTTAATGCAAGATTGCTCTTATTATATCACAAAACAAACATTATATATATATATATATATATATATATATATATATATATATATATATATATATATATATATATATATATATGTATGTATGTATGTATGTATATATATATATATATATATATATATATATATATATATACAAACGTATTAGAACACCCCCAATGTTTTGGGGTTCTGCTGTCTCAATGTTAATGAAACTCGTGCACATGGTAGATAATGGTATATTTCACAATATACATTAATTTTAATATCTGGTTTACCCTCCTTTAGCATCACTTACCGCTTTTATACGGTTAGGCATTGAATCAACTAGTTTCTTGCAGGTGCTAGGCTCAATTTTACTCCATTCTTCTCTCAACTTTAGGTACAAATGTTCTTTATTTTTAATTGTTGTGTTCCTAATAGCTTCATCAAGAGTTCCCCATGGGTGTCCATAGGTGTTGAATTGGTGTTGAATTAGATTTATATCTCAAAGGCTCTGATTTCCAATACAGAGAGTTGCTGTTTCCGATCGCCAGCTTGTAAACCGAGACTGTTTGTCTTTGAATATCCAGTGCCTGAATATATTTTTGAAATATGAAATGAAAGTTGGAAGGAAACGCTTACCGTTATGTACTTTCGTTTAAAAACTTTTGTGATAAACACGTGCGAAATAGATGCTTCAAGCTCACGCCTTTGATTTCATTTCTGATTCTCGTGTTAGTATTATTATAAGTGGCATAAACTCCCTACAATCGAAGTCAGGAAATTTTGTTTGTGGTTAAGCAATGTTCCAAAATATTATTTCTAAGTAATTCTTTTAATG
>NC_142928.1:59661415-59671415 GCF_046866305.1 Octopus bimaculoides
TATTTTTATTTTGCATGAATTTCGACTAACAAACTAACTTTGTCCTAACAATCGCAGGTAGCTCCTCCTGCCTTACGGTGGATACCTTTGCTATTTGTGCATTTAAACAAAATTTATATTAGCCATAGCTTTACTATTCATATGATTAGATTTTCTTTATACTATGTAGTTGATATATTCTCATACCTCTTCTTTCTAGCTCTCCCCACTATGTATAGATATAGTTCATTTATTTCTTGATTTTATAAGAAAATTAGTATTACATTAATATTCACTATTATATAGAAAATTATTTTTCATAAGGAATTTTTGCACTTCCTTTTTTAGCGCGTTCGTATTATGCACTTTGTTTCAATATAAAAAATTTATATACAGTGAAGATATAGGATCTGATATTTTTTACAATTATAATTACATTTCTCACTCATAAAAGTCTTATTTTAATTCAATCATCAAAAATGAAAGAGCAAAGTTAACATTAAAACATTCGCGAGTAAATTAATTATTTAAAAGCTACGAACAAACCAACAGGAGTTGCTAGAAATAACAGTCAAACAGTGCTTAAAACAGACAATTAGTAGTTAAATAATTCAAGAACGTAAGTTTGCGATAAACTCTAGGATTTTATGAAATAAATTATCTTTCTCGTATCTCCTTCAGATAGATTCCCACAGATAACGGTGTGTCTCACACCGGTGTTTGTTTCCACGCTTTAAAGATGCCCAGGTACTCTCAATTTGTTGAGTGGGAGAATTTATAAACTTATAGGAAAAATAAATTTCATTTTCATAATTGATATACAAAACAATCCATATACTAAATTTGAATAAAAATGGACAAAATTGTAAGCAGTGACGAAAATCACAAAGATCCAAGTTTTATTACCACAGTTACTCCTACCCCCACCAACAACAACGACAACAATAATAAAGATGATCATAATGGTGATGATAATTGAAATGTAAAAATCCCTGGGAAATGTTGTTTACGACATTTCTAAAAATAGCCAAACAATTACTGTTTTGGCCAGGGTCAAAATACCGGTCTCTGGACATATTCAACAAACCGTGACGCCTAAAAAAGCTTTTAAAATACATCTTGATATCAATCGAATTAATGAACTCTGGTATATCATATTAATTCGTGTAACTGAAGTAAAAATTTAATGAGAGATTCTTTTTGCTATAGTCATTTAACGAAAAACTGATATTTCAAGCACTTAACCAAACGGATTATTTGTATACAGTACGAAAAACACGTATTTCTTCTTTCTGGTGATTTTCTAGAAGCAATTAATTTCGTAAAATCTCCTCCATGAAGTGGAAAACTGTGATATATGAATTTTTGCTAACGCGATTTCTTTTTCTCTGATATTGAAGGGGCTGAATGAAATGATTTGAGTATGTCTTCAAAGTATTCCTAAAACTCAGTGGTGTTGATTTACTGAAAATAAAAGAGCCATTAAACTAGAGTAGTCCAGTGAAATTTGAACTACTGAACATAGAAATGGAAGCTAAATATTGCAATTAGTCTAAATCGTCATGTGTGCTCTCCAAGGAAAGCCTCTTGTTTAATTAGTAACAGAAAATGTTAATTGACGTAAATCTATTAAACTATCGTCTAATGTAAAAGGAAACAACTATATTTTTTATTTTACTTTTATTTCGTAACAAGACAAAACAATGAAGGCTTTGATAGCTGTTCTATAAAATTAATTGTAATAATTAATTTTTTGTTGAACAAACATTAACTTTACCATGTATACATGGAAAAAATCGATTAAAAGTACACACAATAAATTAGTTAATAAATTATTTCTAAAATATGTTTACGTTGCATTTATTTCTCTGCAAAGAAATTATCATCTTGCGATGTTAATTTTACATAATAAAAACAAACGCCTCCTATTGTTTATTAGGTGATTTAAGACTTACAATGTGTCTTATCGTATATCTGCGTCCAAAGATATTAGGTGTCCAGTTTAGCAACATGTAAATAATTCTTTACACTTAAAAAATTTAGTCCTGGAACATGAATAAAATTATATCATAATTAAAATGAAGTCTATTTTGTACTCCTGGAAATAACTATTATCGTGCGCACTTAATCTTGATTTTCCTCTAAGTGGTTTATAAACAAGAAATATTGCCAATTTTACATTGGTTCACAAATATTCATAACAGGGTTAATGCGAGAGCACAACAAATTTCACACTATTTTTTTTCTTTTTCATATTTAGTAAATTACGGATCTCAAAGTTCAGCGTTCAATCGGTTTTATAATACAAACTATATATATATATATATATATATATATATATATATATATATATATATATATATATATATATATATATATATATATATATATATGTATATATATATATATATATATATATATATATTATACTAGTTTCAATAGCTATTATGTCTATTAGATGAAAAAATTGAAACATTAAACCCGCTAGCTTAACTATAGAATAATGTTATTTCAGGGAAATAATGAATTTTAGATGCATATTGCTGTAAACGTAGACAATAAATCAGAAAGATGTAATGGATACGGGAAACATATTAAAATAAAGACAATTCGAGGATTAAAATATCAGCATTTAAATAACAAAAAAAAAAGTATAAAAATAGTCTCTCCAGACCGACACAATTAATTTGATAGATAAGATCTAAAACATTACTTGGTTGTTAACATTTTATGTAGAGAAAATTAACCTCAAACTTTAAACGGAGGAAATGACTATAATGTTTATGGCTAACATATTAACCGCAAACTTGGCGTAAATGTATACCCACTTCCTGTACTTTATCAGTTCTTCCTTACACAACAAAAAAGAAAGCAAAACATTGGGCTAATTATACGTTAAAACAAACATAAATATAAAGCAAAATGAAACCCACTATATTTAGAAAGAAAATAATATAATAAACAGAGCGAAATAATTCAAGATGACTGGTATGAATTTACAAGTATAAGTGATGAAATACTGAATTACATACACAAATCCTATACTCACTTAAAGGAAATTTCTTTCTTGGAGTAAGAAACAAGCCTATCAATAATTGCTCTCAAAGGGAAGGGAGATAATTTGAATAACTTTAGGGTTAATTTCACGAAGTTAATGTACATGATATGAATGTAAAGCGAGAAAGCAAATCATAATGGAAGGGCTAAGGCAGAAGAATAAATGATAGAGTGATAAATTCAGAGCGATAGAGTGATAAATGATAAATTCAGGGGAAAAGAATTAATGTATGAAGACAGTCTTACACGTATATCACTGCTGTATATACACCTCACTTTGATGGTGAATTGAGAGTATATGGACAGGCAGAATGTGTTAGTGGGTTTATTTAGTCATTATGTTTTCCGGAAACATCAGATAGAGAAAATGAGTAAAGACCAGAACTGCATAATTTTGCTGAAGACGAAGCTTTCACCTCTGAAAATATCATATAATGTAATTATGCTGGTGTAAGGATCTTCAGCAATGTAAATGGAAATATTTCCTTTTCTCAGATGGAGTTAGGTACTTTTTAATAACTGTTTTAACTTTATTTCGTTCATTGGTATATTGCATTTTTTTTTTATTACGTTGTTTTTTGTTCGGTAGAAGTCACAATATTACTTATATCATAGTTTCTGCATTTCAATGCATAATCAACAGGTACAAGCAAATATTTTTGCATAACTCCTGGTTTAAGTTCTTGGAAGGAAAATATATTCTTTTTATTGGTACAGCAACAATAATTGAAGATTGCAGCTTAAAATAATTTTCGTTATGTATTTATCTGTAGTTAGGGAGGAAGTCTTTATCAATAAAGGATTGCAAAAATTTGGCGGTATTAGAGTTATTAATTAGTAAAACGGATGGTGTGAGCCACAGAATATTATGCTGATTCATTTTATTTCGCGTTGGTAAGAGCTGGAATATATATATATATATATATATATATATATATATATATATATATATATATATATATATATATATATATATCTGCTGTTATCTAAGGCATTCTAGTAAGTGGCTGTCTTATCAAATATTTCTTTATAAAAGGCTAAATTGGAAATATTAATGATGTTATGTATAAGATTATTGAAAACTATGGCGTTATAGCAAATGCTTACGTTGACATCTGTTGGTTTTCCATTGAATTTATTAAAGGAGTTTTTGATAGTGGTTAGAATCACTTTTAAGCTTGTAACTATCTTTATTTGTATTGCAAAATTCTGATACCACAAAATTTAGAAAAACGAAAATGTAGAATGTTATTCTAACTTGAAGTATGAAGTTCTTAAATTTTACAATGAAGAAGTCAGCAAGTTTATGATCTTGTCTGTCAATTACCAGCGGGGTTTTGAAGAGAATTTGAGAGCAAACTATATCTTAATCTGAGGGTGGGAGAGAGGAAAAAGGAAAGGAAGAAAAAGAGAGAGAAGAGCGAGAGGGAGAAAATGCAGTATAGGAAATTATTCACTTGGGTCAGTAAGACTCATCAAGAAAAGTCGTTGATATAAAACAAGGAAAGGTAGAAACAGCATAAAATGTAATCAAAAGGAATATTCAAGAATATTTTTCTTCCTAGGTACACAGTGTGGAGGCGCAATGACCCACTGGTTAGGGCAGCGAACTCGCAGTCATAGGACTGTGGTTTCGATTCTCAGACCGGGCGTTGTGAGTGTTTATTGAGCGAAAACACCTAAAGCTCCACTAGGCCCCAGCAGGGGATGGTAGCGAACCCTGCTGTACTCTTCCACCACAACTTTTTCTCACTCTTACTTCCTGTTTCTGTTGTGCCTGTAATTCAAAGGGTCAGCCTTGTCACACTGAGTCACGCTGAATATCTTCGAGAACTACGTTAAGGGTACACGTGCCTGTGGAGTGCTCAGCCACTTGCACGTTAATTTCATGAGCAGGCTGTTCCGTTGATCGGATCAACTGGAACCCCCGACGTCGTAACCGACGGGAGTGCCAACAACAGGTACACAGTATTAAACTGATTACAACATTACCTTGTTACAGTAATAATAGCAATAATAAAAATGATAATTACAATAATAATAATAATGATGATGATAATAAGGACAACGGTTTTTATTTGCCACCAAGATTCAAGGGCAGTATAAAAGAGAAGATACAATCGTTTGATGTTTTTGTGTTAGACGTGTAAAAATATGTAATAAAAACAATACTGTGACATTAATACAATATTTTCGTCAGCAATTGAGAAGGTGGCGATGACAGTGGTATTTTTGTTACTACCGATGATTACAGCTGACATGGTAGTGGCGGTAGAGGTAATGGTGATGCTTTCATAATTGCTACATACTACTTTGCTTACCTTGCCATTACTGTTATTATTGTTGCTGTAATTGTTAATTACTGCAGTAGCTGTTGTAATGGTGGTTGTGGTGGTGATATTAAAACCCCACTGGTATTTTTCCGTCTTTGCTTTGCTGCTGTTATTGTCCTTGTGTCTGATTTTGTTTTTGTCGTCACTGCCATTTTGTTGCGGTGGCGATGTTTGACAGGTTTTAAATATTTTCGTTTGGCATGTTGTTGTTGTTGCTGTTGCTGCTGCAACATTTTTGTCTTTGAACTCTGAGAGAAAGAAAGTCTTCAACCGCAAGAAGAATGAAGAAAAGGAAATTTAGAAGCTTGTTCACTTTCGCCGGAAGATTCACCTCCTAACACCCCACCAGAAGGATGTTGTGAAAGACGACACGATCGTTTAAATTACTGTTTTTTTTTTCAAATATTTTCAACACCTTGTCTTAAATATTATCCTCGGGGCGGAAAGAAACCAGCTAACCTGGTAGGTTTCTTGTTATCTTAACCATAAAATATTTCGCAATAATGTACAATAAAATGTATCTAAAAGACAGACAACAAACTAAATGTACACAGAAAGAACGCTTTCAAGTAAACAAGCTTCTTAGTTGGTTTAAGAAATTAAGTTTATGAGTTGAGAATATATGGATCATGCACATGTTTATGATATTGGATATATACTTGCGCAAGTGGATTCGTTTTCAGGGTGGCTAGGTGTTTTCGGTGGAAAAATCTCAACCATAATACAGAAATTACAAGTCATTTTGTTATATCTCACAATAAAGGCCTTAGTGTCAGACAACTCAGCCCACTTGATTTCTTGACTTATCTGCAAACTATGTTATAGATAGTCGTCCTTACATAACACACTCCTTACAAAACACAGCTACATTACAGGTAATCAGATTGGATGGCGGAGCAAATAGATCAAAATAATCTCTTTACACAGAGAAGGATTCCAGTAACTTTTATACACCGGTTACTTTTCAACTATCATATGATTCCTTGTACTGACATATTAGGAAATTCTGCCTTGGTGGCGTACCAGATCCTCAAAGTTTTGACAGATGTGATTTTCTATTAAAGAGAAATATAAACTTCTGAAATAGGAAATGCGAAGCTATTAATGAGAATAAAATCCCTTTCTAACGTGATTATCCACGTATATATGTATGTATGTATGTAAGTATGTATGTATGTATGTATGTATGTATGTATGCATGTATGCATGTATGTATGTATGTATGTTTGTATGTATGTATGTATGTATGTATGTATGTATGCATGCATGCATGGATGTATATATGTATGTATGTATGTATGTATGTATGTATGTATGTATGTATATATATATGTTCTATGTATGTATTCTCATGCATATAGTTGCATATCTAGGCATGCTCATATATATTTAAATGATAAACTCCTGGAAAGTTTTACAGATTTTTACAGTTCCAGTGATGGATTGGATCTGTTGTCTTCGAATTAGATTTCCCCTTTCTAGTTTTGAGAAACCTAATTTCTCAAGATTGGTATTTAGGCTGTGTTTTACACATGTATGTATGTATGTATATATGTATTTATGTATGTATGTATGTATGTATGTATGTATGTATGTAGTTATGTATGTATGTATATATGTATGTATGTATGTATGTTTGTATGAATGAATGTAAGTATATTTATATATTTATATATCTGAGCCTGTATCTATCTATCTATCTATCTATCTATCTATCTATCTATCTATCTATCTATCTATCTATCTATCTATCTATCTATCTATCTATCCTGGCATAGTGGGGCCCTGATGAACTTGGATCAATCGAAAGCTTTCGATAGAGTAGACCATCGATACTTGGAGGCTGTCCTCATAGCAGCCAGTTTCAGTCCCGTTTTCCGCGGCTGGATGGCTGCCTTGTACAGAGGCATCCGTTCGGTAATTCGCGTCAATGGGCGTCTATCAAGACCTTTCCACATTGCACGTTCGGTCCGTCAAGGATGCCCCCTCTAGTCACTTCTGTATGTATTGACTCTCGAGCCACTACTGCGGAAGCTGGCGACGCTGAGGGGCACCCCGCGAGAACTGGGGTGCGGGACGAGCGTGTCGGTATACGCGGACATCGTCACCGTCATAGCGTCTAGCCACGAGCACATCGAGCTGGTCGGTAAGACGCTGAAAAACTACGAAGCGGTGACGGGAGCGAAAATCAACCGGGAAAAGTCGATGGGCTTGCGGCTCGGCACCTGGAAAAGCAAGCCCATACCGTCCGGCAGCGCCTCAGTAGCGAGACGCTGGACGGACGGGCTGGTCAAGTTGCTAGGAGTCTCGTTTGGTCCGCACCTGCAAACGGAGAAGAACTGGGACGAGATTACGAGTAGAGTGGCCACTCTCTGCCGGCAATGGTCCGAGAGGAAGCTGTCCCTAAAAGGTCGGCTGGAGGTGGCGAGCGCATACATTGCGTCCATCATAAACTACCGCCTGATTGTCGTTCCTTGTCCCGACCCTACCATCACCAAGCTGGAGCGCATCCTCTTTCGCTTCTTGTGGAAAGGAAGCGTTCCGATGGTCAGGCGATCCGTTTGCTGCCAACACCCGTTGAAAGGAGAGCTGGGCATACCGTGGTTGATGATGCGCAGACACGCGCTGAGACTGCGACATCTCCGGCTCTACGTAGACGACGGTGAGCAGGTGTGGTCGCCGTTTATGCGGCAGGCTTTCCCGCAGCTCGTCTCCATGACCGAGCTGCAGTCGTGGATCAAGAAGAGGCCGAGGAAAGGCAAATGGCACCGCGAGTGTCGCGTTGCTCTGCAACAACTCTGCCGTCCCGGGTCGACCTTGAGCGACTGCATAACAACAAACGCATTCTATTGGGGATTAGTGGAGGGGAGCTACGACGACCTCGGGGCGAACCTGGGTGTCGACAAGGAATACCTGACCCACCTGTTCAAGACGACTTTCAGGCCGGGACCTATGGACAACTTCCAGAGATCCCTGGCCTGGCAGTACTACCGAGGGGCGCTACCCGTTCGGGAGAAGCTCTACCGACACGGCTCGAGAAATACGGGGCCGACCTGCCCGAGATGCGGTTAGAGCGACGAGACCGTTCTGCATGCATTCGTGCAGTGTCGAACCATTTCCGACCTGTGGGCTTATGTAGAACGACAACTGTCACGTGTGGGACGAGTCGGTCTATCAACCGAGTCTATCGTCAATATCGTCACGCCTCCTTCCTTTAAACGGGAAGGAAGAGCTGTTTTTATCGTACTTGTGGCTATGGCGAAAGAAAGTATCTGGTGGATGCGTCTGAAAGGATTGGAGACAAGCACTTTCCTCTCTGGTCAATCTCTCATCAACTTTTTCAAGTATCACTTGAAAAGGAAGATGAGAGTCGAGAGGTAAGTGTTGTGTAATGTATGTTGTCAAAAAAAGATGGCTGAACGTAGCAAGGATGGCACGTGTAAATGACGAAGCCACCTTGAGCATGATCCTATGAAACGGAAACATTTTAAAGCAGAGAGTTACTCACCTTGTCTAATTAAATCTATTAACATGTAACATTACCGTGGTCTTTTCGTAGGTTTTTCTTTCCACGGATAAACCTCCCCATTACCTGGGAACTTTTTGTATATATTTATCTCTCTTGTACATACCCCAAACGTCTTCGATTCCTTTTGATCGTTGTCCCTACTTTTGCTTTTTATTTTTTTTTTCGCCCCCATCGAAAAGAAAAACTCTACATTGTATTTGTCCCATCTGTGTTCAGCCCTGTATGGCTAATAAAGAAAGTTATCTATCTATCTATCTATCTATCTATCTATCTATCTATCTATCTATCTATCTATCTATCTATCTATCTACCTGTCTGTCTGTCTGCCTGTTTGTCTTTGTTTCTGACCTTCTTTGTTTGTTTGTTTGTTTCTGTCTTTCTTTCCTTCTTTCCATTGCAAGATATTTGGTGGAATATTCAGAAGTATGTGCTGGAAAGGGCAAGGTAAATTAGATTTAGATAAGTGGACGATTTATTTAATCTAAAGCACTTAAAGTGCCTCTTTTTTTCAAGGTTCATTCTTTCAGTTTCGTATTTCATCAGTTATGTAAGTATTCTTGAACGAAAACGTTTATATAGTTGTTCAGTTACTTACATACACACAAACAGCTAGCAAATAACTAAAGCAAAAGCCGGAACATATAGAATAACCAATGTTACTGTTACAATAAAAAAAAAAGCGTAGCAGAAAAGAGCAAAACAAAATGGCGAAAATAACAACATCTAGAGTAACGGCACGTATATTATTCTAAAGTTCGCCTTTTCTCTGGAAGGTGAAAATTGAGTTGTTGAAGCATGTAGTACAAAATGTCAAAGAAATACAATTTATAGGCAGAGAAAGGACACCCCTAATGAGAAGATGGTGGTTTCGAATTGAAAACCGATCTATGTACATATCGACCTACCCGGTTTGCTATAATGTGTCAATTGAATAAGTAATACATAAATTGGGAGTTGATGGAACGATCTAAGTTTCTTCCTGACAAACGTATAGATTCGTTTCAAATTTCTTGACACGTATGTTCGTTATAAACAATGATATGCATCAAAAAGTGAGAGATATGTCTATTTACACAATCTGAAATTTCAACTCGTTTCAATA
>NC_142928.1:59678915-59686415 GCF_046866305.1 Octopus bimaculoides
CTTCAAGGCGATGCGACAGCGTGGTTGTAGACCAAAGACAAGTAAAAGATGAGGGATTGAATATAAAATGTACTATATTCCTTTGCTTTGTTTTCTTCTTTTAATTTTTTTTTATTCTCCAGAGCTTATATTGTTTTATGCATATGACATCAAGAATTTGCAAATCAAATACAAAATCTTCTTATTTCTTATTGCTTATTTACCCTCCTCTGTTATTTTGTGTTCACTATATTCCTTTTATTACCTCCACCTTACTGAAGGCGGGCGTGTTGTTTTCAGTCGAGTTTGTTTGTTTGTCTGTGGACAAGATATCTCAAAAACCGCTGGATGGATTTGGATGAAACGTTCAGGGGATGTTTGGCCTCGTGACTGGCACGAACTGATTAGACTTGGGTATCGATGTGGTACCGGACAAAGATTCTGGATTATTTGATATGTTTACTTTACTTTACGTGAAGTATTACGATCTTATGTTGACTTTCAAGTCTTTCTCTGATTATCTCGCTTTAAAGCACGCTCATGGTTTCCACATATGTTATGGCGGCATTGCTGCTTCCAAAGTATAATTTTCGCTTGTCTATTATTAATCTTACTCGCGTCTCTATCTTAGTAGAAATTGATGAATAAAGAAATCAAACTACATAAACAAACGGCAGCAAAACTGTTCAGAAATCAAATACTCCTAACATATTCAGTAACAATAATAAATTTAATTTACCCTCGACAATTTTTAGTTTTACCAATTTTGAATATATCGCTCCTGTTAAAAACCTCTTATCTACTTGACAATTGCATTTCTAGCTCTGCTTCGGAGGAAACTTTACTTTTTCGACTCACGTTTTTGTGCGCCACGATGTTATTAAACCTCCGTTAACAGCGCCGTGTTCAGGTCCTTTCCGTTTTCTTTCATGCACGGATAAAATTTTCATTATAGACCTTAATGGTCGTAAAGACATTATATCATATATCTACCCTTCATAGAAAAAAACAGTCCCTGTTCCCAATGCAGACGACACACACACTGCAAATACGTTCCGCACACGCACCATAACTAACATTTGGATCGATTTTTTTGTTACCTATAAAAGGCGATACAAAGAATCTTCTGTCGAAAATTACAACACATAAAGACAATACAAACGTGACAAACACAAACTCGGGGAACTAAAAATACAAAAAGAAGATGAAATCAGAAGAAAAACTAAAATAACGAATGGTAATATGAAGAATGAAAAAATGAGAAATGGAAGTGATGTTACCTGCCCCATCAAGTAACATCACTTACTTGCCTTTTCGCCTGATCTCCATAATGTCTATACCATATCGTGTTTTTAGTTCTTCATATCCTATCTCTTTCGGCAACTTGTCCATATTATAATTCACCTTCCATACCTCAAAATCATCGAATTTTTAAATTTTGCTTAAATGTTTTTCTGTTATCAACATCACTGTAATTTCACCATACTCGTCGTCGTTAACGTCCATATAGACTGTATCTTCCCATTTCTCCAATATCTCATGTAGTTCTTCCTCTGCCTCGAAGTAAACAATACATGCATAACAGTCAGTGTGGGAGGGGAAGTTTCTAAAACGTGTGTGGTGTCTTTTTTGTTTTCGTGCTGGTGGGGAATGGGTAGGTATAGTGTCTGCAGGGGAGGGTGGGACTAAGAGGGTGTGGATGGGCATTGTGTGGGTTGGGGTTCTGCATGTGAGAGGCCTACATTCGTCCTTACTTGTTTTCCACTCTTTTCCTTCATTTTCTTTTTCCGTCGGTATTGTCTCCTCATTCTCTGTTCTTTCCTGTTGTTTCTCTTGTGGTAACTCCTGTGGATGCCATTCTTCAGTTTCTTTGATTGGTGGAGGGCAACTCGCTCTTATGTAGCCCTTCAGGCCACATTTATAACAGCGAGGGATTCTGCCCTCCACCCACACTCTCAGGCTTATGTCGCCTATCGTTATCGTTTCTGCCAGTCTCTCTAGTGTTTCTCTCTCAGTCTGAATTTTCATCTCCAATGATTTTCCCTTCCACGTCCCGTCTTCAGTTGACGTGGCTTGGATAACATACACCTTTTCCTCACTTCCGAGAGGACAGCCGCCGCCACCCAAGCCGCTTCCATATCATGCAGTATTCCTTCTACTCTAACCCTGGATGTCCTTCTTCCAAGATACATGGGTAGAAGGACTACTTAATCCGTCTTCACCGTCTTTATCGCCATCTTCCTTGCTAGCTCTTCCGACTTCAATTGTGCTACTATTGTTCCAAATTTGTTGCCTCGTGTAAGGAATATTACATCTTTCGTAACTGTTCTCAACGCCTTTTCTATCGTTTCAATTTCCATCAGTTCTGCCGCAATTACTTTATACGTAATCGTAATGTAGCTGTACATCGTTAACCAGCTAGAAGGGATGTCGTCTTGGGGTTAAAAATATTGCAGTAATCTTCACTCGAAAAGAAATGCCATGCTGACGTGGCTACGAATATTACTTGTTAGTACAACTACTGCGTTCATCTCTTAGAGAGATTTTAGAACTAGCTTTTTAGCTTATATACATACACACATTCTTTTATTCTTTTTCTTTTTTCCAGTCATTTGGCTGCAGCCATGCTGGAGCACCGCCTTTTAACCGAAAAGATTGACCCCAGGACTTATTCTTTGTAAGATTGGTACTTTATTCTACCGGCGTCTTTTGCCGAACCGCTAAGTTACGGAGAAGTAAACACACCAACATTAGTTGTCAAGGAATGAGTGGGCGAGGGAGACAAACACAGACACAAAGACACACACACACACACACACACACACACACACACACACACACACACACACACACACACACACACATACGACGGGCTTTTTTTCAGTTTCTAGCAAATCCACCCAGGCTTTAGTCGGCCGAGGTTATAGAAAAAAGACACTTGCCAAAAGTGCCACGCAGTGGGAGTGAACCTTAAAGCATGTGAAGCAAACTTCTCACTACACAGCCACACCTAATATACACTCACACACACACATGTATGTATGTATGTATGTATGTATGTCTCTACACTTATGGTGAAAAACCTCAAAAAATTATTCATGTAATAAAGTATATTGAAAATAAAGAACAAGGCTGAAAGAAATGCTTATGAAATTTGTGTATGAAATATAATGTTCATGTATGTAACCGTTGCAATACATTTTAAAAGATATAAATAATTTTCTAATTAATGATGTTATATTTTCTTACTTTCATTATTAGCAGTTATTACCCATGTTATAAACTCAAGTAGATGTTGACTGTACCTCTGTAGATAATAAATGATTGTTATTGACAGTAACTGTACAGATAGAAAGTAGAACATTTTTCTTCTAATGACAGTTGCAATAAATATAATATAATCCATGTGAAATAAATGTAAATAAAATTGATTAAAATTATTTAATTAAATATGAATGAAATCAAAATCAATTAAATGTGCCTATTTAAACACAGTCGTAATTTTTCAATGTTTGGAGTCTCCTTATCTCTGTCGTTCAGATGCTACCTTTATAAGTTGAGGTAATAAAAGGTATAACATCTTCAGACATTGTATTAATTATTATCAAAATTGCCTACTTAATTTTTGAAGATTTCCTTTGTGAAACATCGATTTCTGAATCATCGGGCATATGAACATCAGACACACGAACGCTTGGGTTTCCAAGCGTAGAAGTTGCTGCTAAATATATCCAGGAGATGAGGCACTACAACACATAGTTCGCGAAACCACAGATGAAAGCTCGGTGCCAGTTAGGTGCGGTGTGCTAGATGGAAATTATAGATGCCATGAAAAAGAATTGACTGGATCCGTACCAAAGATACTACACATCTCTGATACTCATACCTCTTAAGATATGCTTTACAAAAATTAAGATATATATTTTGAAAAATATTATACTGCAATACTTTCTAACAAAGATGCATGGTTACAAGTAGATCATATGGATTTAGTACGTGTATGACATTTTGCTGACATTGGAAGAACATGAACTCAGATAAATTCCAGTTTTAAGTAATCCATTTAAGCGATCTAAAGCCGATCCTGTTTTCTGTACAGATATTTAAATACTACAGTAGATCGATATTTTCGACTCAATCTCTTCCTTTAAAATATCATTATATCTTTATTAGAAATCAATATTAGAAATATAACTGCAAAATATATCGTGCCATATTTTACCTTGTTCAAAAAGGATTTGCTTTTAAAATAATTATAACACATCTAGTTCAATAATAAAGCCATAATTCCAAGAGAAATGAAATATGACTGAGCAGCTACAAATCATTCACAAGGAAACACATTAAAAATGAACAATGACCTTAGTAAACAGAAATACCCATACAGTAATTAAGCAAAATGAATCTTGAGTTCCTTTGGCGCATAAGTGACCGATATCACTTACAGTGGATTGGATTGCAGCTAAGTGAAATGTTTGCTCAAGAACGTAACGTATTGCCGAATCTGAGAATCGAAACAACGATCTTACGATCATCTGTGTGATAGTCTAGCCACTTGGCTATGTGTCATGATAGCTATATCGTAATCGTGCCATCTATGACAACGGTTTTTGTAGTATTTTCTTTATTTTAAACAATACACTTTTATTTATTAGTTGTTCAGCATAGCCTCACTTGTCTGCAAATCAATTACTTGTTATATTTCAAATTCTTTTGGTGGGATTGCTCGACTGAAAAGCACTGTATAAAATATTTAAGCAAATTATTTAAGCAAGTCTTAAATAATCTTGTCAAAACAGTGTTTCATTTATACTAAGAAAAGTCAACTTGGAGTATTAATTTGGCCTTTCATGAAGCTGTACATTCATGTTTTAGAGTTAATATAACTTCCAGAGTTTTATGAATAGATTCACTACGTTTCAATTAATTTTGCTTTCTAACATATCTTTAATGTATGATGAAGTTATTGTTTACATTGAATCATATGATCCTATCTAACTGTCTGTGCCTGCGCGAAATTAGTGAAATTTTCTTCCAGTGTTCTTATCAGCTTATCACTTACGTTATGTAATTTCATTACTACATGTACTGGAAGCATGTTCCTGGTAGTTGTGTCAGAATGTTTGCAGCTGTGTACAGTCGAGCTATTACTCTCTAGTAGTTGTAATTACATGTTGCCATATAGTCTCTAACAATACCGTTGATAACTCTTAACATAAAACTATATGTATGTCTATCTGTCTATCTATCTATCTATCTATCTATCTATCTATCTATCTATCTATCTGTCTGTCTGTCTGTCTGTCTGTCTGTCTGTCTGTCTATCTATCTATCTATCTATCTATCTATCTATCTATCTATATGTATATGTGCGTGTGTAAACACATACATACACACGCATATATTGATACATATCAGTATGCGTATACACAAACACGCATACATACGAACACACCCATATATCTACTACACATGTGGGGATTTCTGTCAGTAGGTCAGTAGGTGTGTTTGTGGAGTTGTTAGCTAACTCCCCTTACATTGTTGACAAAATCGATAATAGGTCCCCTGGAAGGGATTCTTATATATTGTATTATTGCATTGTATTTATTATTTATTTATTATCTATATAAATAGCAATAGCAATAGGAAGAAATTATCAATAAAAATTAGTGGGAAACATTGACGTGGGACGTTTGTTTTTACAAGATTTCAAATGTGCGATATTTGAAATATTAAAATTCTAATTATTCTCGAGATGATTTTCTTTCAATCTTGTTCTTGCTGTTTATTTCAATGCATTCATTAGAAGAAAAGAAGTTTGTCAGTATTTGTCAGTGTTACCAAACATAGTGACATATCTTTTAGCAAAACACATAGTTTTAGAGTAATATTCTTCAGACTGGATAGATACTTTTTGCCGGAGAAATTCTTGATTAAAGTTTTATTATTTCCATTTCGACTTCTTTCTATTCTACATTGTAGATATTCATTTAGCAAACAAGGTAAGCATTGAATTCTTTCATACTGAAGTCATTAATTCTGTAGCTCTTCAAGCAATTTAACTCATAAGTACAAATAACGTATTGAAACTGTTTATGGTGATTGGCTATTGCAGGGAAATGGTATCACCAGTTCCGAATTGATTTTCTCAAATTTGAAGTTTTATTTCAAAAACTTTCATATGGGAGTATATTTTCTGAATTAATTACGTTTCTTTTCACAACTGCGAATCAAGATTATTTCAGTAAATGGTAATATCTTCGAGTAATCCAGATTAAAAAAGCCTGTTGTTATTCTTCATCTCG
Source organism: Octopus bimaculoides (assembly GCF_046866305.1). Classification (NCBI taxonomy): domain Eukaryota; kingdom Metazoa; phylum Mollusca; class Cephalopoda; order Octopoda; family Octopodidae; genus Octopus; species Octopus bimaculoides. The sequence goes on from NC_142928.1 coordinate 59,685,200, forward strand.
AGAACAAAATCACTTATCATTTCCATGAAGCTGCAGACATTTTCTCTGCGTATTTTAATCCTCTTCTTTTTACATAGCCAAAGAACCAATAGTATACCAGATCGCGACATATATATTAAAGTTGTAAAAGTTTTTTGAGTTAGCGATGATTAAGTGTTCGTGGGTTTATGAAATTGATGCTTGAAACTATGTCACACATTGCATTTTACCGACTTGACACAAATTCTTTTTTTTTTTTTAGTTAAGTGATGAAATCTTACAAAGTCGTTGTCTTCTAAATTTAGAGAAATGGATGGCACTACAATTTTTTTCTCTCGTTGTGTGCGTATTTAACTCATTTGTTTTCGTATTTCATGCTATTTGCTGTTGGTGACGTCCTGTACCCATATATGCATATATATATATATATTAAGACCCCCTTCGGTTATTACTGACCATGGGATTGCACCTAGAAAGTTATCCTACCAGGCACAAGTCCGGGCAAGGTTGTTTATGGAGGACCAGCAGTCGCCCATGCATATAAGCCTTCCATCTCCACGCCACCGATGTTATCCAAGGGAAAAGCAAGGGCTGATACAGCTTGGCACCTGTGACGTCGCAACTCATTTCTGCAGCTGAGTGAACTGTAGCAACGTGAAATAAAGTGTGTTGGCCAAGAACACAACACGTAGCTCGGTCCGGAATTCGAACTCACAAGCTCTCGATCGTAAGCTCATCAGCTCGACGCTCTAACCACTGAGCCATATATATATATATATATATATATATATATATATATATATATATATATATATATATATATATATATATATATATATATATATATATATATATATATATATATATATATATATATATATATATATATATATATATATATATATATATATATATATATATATATATATATATATATATATATATATATATATATATATATATATATATATATATATATATATATATATATATATATATATATATATATATATATATATATATATATATATATAATTTATATTATTATTTAATTGAACGCCACGCATCCATTTCCAAGTAAGTTATCTTAATTAAACTTTTTGATGAGACTCTACGCTGTTTTCTTCTCTAATTCCCTTTTCTCCTCTTCACCGTCTTCCCTCTCTCTCCCCTCTCTCTCCCCTCTCTCTCCCCTCTCTCTCCCCTCTTTCTCGTTTTCTCTTTCTCGTTGCTCACA